>NW_018251035.1:32658-34511 GCF_001263595.1 Phalaenopsis equestris
TATATATATATATTAAAACATGTGATCGGTGTCATCGAGTAGGCAATATTTCAGAATGAAATGAAATGCCCTAAATTTTACTTTGGAAGTTAAAATCTTTGATCTTTGGGGATTATATTTTATGGGACCATTTGTACCTTCATTTGAAAATATTTTTTTTACGCATTAATAAAGAAAAAGGTTACAAAGCTTGGGAGGGATAGTGGATCCCTAACTAAAATAAAATAAAATACATCATGATCCTAGGGGTTCCACTATCCACAGTACAACTCCACGCAAAAATCAAAAAATACATGTAAACCCTCAAAATGTATACTAAAAAGAAATGTATACCCAAAAATTACATATAAACCAAAACTCGTGGCAGCTATAATAGAGGAGAGCAAAATCAATGTTAAGGGTGTGACCGACCTTTTTTTTTGTAAATCAACAATTACTAAAAAGATTGTTGGTTTATCCAAGAATTGTTATTCCAATTAAGATTTGGATGATTCTTCCAACCTGGGTTATAATAGTTTTAGTATGGGTTGTTGGGTCTAGTAATAGCATTTAAGGTTTCATATGAAGGTTGAACATCTACAAATTCCCCAGATGAATTTTCTTTCATCATAGGATGTGTTGAAGAATAATTCATCCCATAATAATCTAATTTCTTTGATATTGCAGCAATTTGTGAAGCTAACATAGATATTGCATCAGAATCATGGATGCTAGCTACTCTTTTAGGATTTTCCCGCTCAGAGGGCCATTGAAAATTGTTGGTAGCCATTTATTCTATTAATGAATAAGCCTTATCAAAAGGTTTTGACATTAAATAACCACCAGCCGCAGCATCTATAATTGATCTAAGAGATCCGACTAATTTATTATAAAAGGTTTGAATTATTAACCAGTCTGGTAACGAATGATGAGGGCATTTCCTAAGAAGATCTTTAAATCTCTCCCAAGCTTCATATATTGACTTTCCATCAATCTGACAGAACGATGTTATGTCATTTCTTAGTTTAGCAGTTTTGGATGGAGGGAAATATTTGGTTAGAAATTTCTGTGAAAGTTCTCCTCAAATTCTAATAGATCCTGGTGCTAACGAATTTAACCACATTTTAGCTTTATCCCTCAGTGAAACTAATTTTTCTAACAGTTGGTTCTAATTCTGAATCGTATGGTATAAGATTTTCAGGTCCAAATTTGCGCATACAATTTAAAATTAGTACTCAATAATATAAATATAAATATAAATATATAAATATATAGATAAGTTGCAATTTAAGTAAAAACTTTTTAATAATTCTAATATGTCCGTTACTCCTAAAAAATTCTCCCCGGCAACGGCACCAAAAACTTGACCGACCTTTTTTTTGTAAATCAACAATTACAAGAATTTGATGACGCTACTAGAAGATTTAAATTCCAGCAACGATGCCAAAAACTTGACTGCGACTTTATTTATACATGTTTGATTTAATAAAGATGTATAGATAAAATATTCAATAATGTTAAAGTTGAATTTGTCAACGCAAGTATACGTATCGCTCAAGTAATGTAGGGCTCTAATGGAGTCCTAGATATCGATCCCACAGGGAGAAATAGAATACTACGGACTAAGATTTAATAAAATGTAATACTTCAACTACAATGACGTTCAAGTTGCTTATCTGTCACTAATAGGCAATTGAAGTAAGTAGATAATTTAGATAATAACTAATTATAGAAAATAACGTTTAATTGTGATATTCAATATATAATAAAGCATCCTTCACCTTGCAAAGAAATTATATTGAATGGATAAAATAAATTAGTTCAATTTATATTGTGTCAAATAGGAGCATACCTATTATTTACCCTTTGGTCCA
>NW_018251035.1:34977-35638 GCF_001263595.1 Phalaenopsis equestris
TAAAACTCAACATATTTTAACAAATCAATTGGCCAGATTGAAAGTAAATTAATATCGAAGTGAAAAGATCATCAGAATTTCTTAAACATTTTCATGGCTTCACCAATTCAAATCACCATTTCACAAATCTCGAGACAGTGAGAAAGACAGAGAAAACTACTCATAACTCATGCGGAAAGCACAATAGAACTTGGAATTCATATATAAAATCAAAGTCATACAAACTATAACAAGTAAATAACTTATCTCTAAATTTCTCCCCAAGAACACTTCTTGAAGTTCCTCTGAATCTCTTTCTTTCTTTACAGCACACAGAATTCCTCTTTGAAGTAGTAAGGAGGAAGAAATCTTTCACTTTCCCTCCACTCTTACAATTTCTTGAAAAATTCCTCATAGTTATACGCTCTAGCAAGCTTTCTACGTACTAATGGATCCTTTCTAACCTCCAGGACTCCAAAATTCTCTCTATTTTTGGCCAAAATGTTCTCTTTAATGATGTGGATGAGTATTCCCAAGAGTTTCTTACGCACCCCTCCAAAATCCGACCTTATCCATTATACATGTCACATAACCATCGATCCCACCGTTTGCGGCCTCGATGGCACCGTCGACGGCCTTCTGGAGAATTTGTCCTGTAGCCTCGGGCAAAGCTCGTCGGCGG
>NW_018251035.1:35820-48001 GCF_001263595.1 Phalaenopsis equestris
AAGGTATGAAAATCTCAACATATTTTCTTTATTGTGTACTCATTGACAATGTCCATTGGGATCAACAACAAACTCAAACTGATCCTGCATTCAGTTATGTGTTTCCCTGCCAAGTTAAAACAATAAATATAATAAAGGTAATGAACATAAGTGTGCATAATAATAAAGGCAATAAACATAAGTGTGCATAATTATCTTGAGGCCACAGAGTATAGTCTCCCAAACTCCAAAGAAATCATAAAACCATAATGGAAATTTCATCGAAATACATAAAGCCCAATGTGCCATCAAGCAATATCGTGTAATGTCAGCTCTATGAAGGAAAAGGGGCCAACCAGCTAATTGCATATCAGTGTCCAACAAACACAATCTAGGCCAAAAAACCTGTCCATTCACCAACCAAACCAGAAATAGTAAAGTAAGGCACTAACCAAGAATAGAATCGAAACCCCCATACCAGTAACAAAGAAGTGCAGTTAAAATATAGAAAACAGTTGCACCACTTAAGTCCTGACCCACTAAAAAATCCAGGCGGTTAAAACCAAATTCAGTACAATGTCTAGCAACTAAAACCTGGACCAAATCAACCTTCCAGAAATTTTCTAAAAATCCATTAAAATATCAAAAAGATTGAAATCACTAGAGCTATAAATGACTGCAGCAGAGCAATTAACCAAGCCAGAAGTGCAAACCAAGCAAACCAGCATAAACTCCTAAGCCAACAGTTATAGCCACCATCCTTCCATAAGTCGAAACCACAAAATCTTCCATAGTAAACCCAAAACAAAGAAACCAAAATCCAAAAATATAGGAAACAAAGTAAAAGATGATTAAGGGTTTCCTGTAGAGCACCCCAATAGTCCTGACCCAAAGGTACCAGTAACATAAACCAGTCCACACTGCCTGGTTGTAATTGCATCCCAGCAAATCCAATAAGCAAAGAAATATGCCTTCTAATATAGCCAAATACAGTCCCATGTTACTTGAATAGAAGCCAATATAAAGAGGTAGCATATTAAAATCAAACATAAGGGGCTTCCAAGTCACGTTTAATAAGTTTATGCAACATAGGGGGAGGAGAATCCCCAATAGTATCACATTGCACCCTCCATTTAGCCAGCCAATCCGCATTATGGTTCCCCTCTCTATAAGTGAATGAATAAAATATATTTAGTTGTTTCCCCTCTACAATATATCAAATTCTTCTCAACCAAGGTATGATATACCATGGAGGTTTGACTTTAGCCAAAAGAATGTTAAACACTGTTTCAAAGTCTGTTTCTAGAACAATGCCATTTAAATTGAGAGATGCAACAGTTTGAAGTGCAGTAAGCCCAACAATAGTCTCAGCCTCTAGAGAATAATTAGCAATACAAGGAGAAGCAAAATAAGCAATGCACTTACCAAAAGCATCTCTGATCAGCCCTCTCATACCCTTATAGGCATTGGAATAACTCCCATCAACATTAACTTTAAACCAGCCATGGGGGGATCGTTCCCATTTAATCAAAATGGGTTTCCTACCCCTACCCACAGTAGGAGAAGCATCCTATCCAATGGATGTCTTCCAAGCCTTTTTAAAGTAAGCCACTGCTAAAATAGATGTGGTAGAGGTAGTGTGACAAGAAGCTTCATATTTTTGACTATTCCTAGCCATCCAGATAAACCATAAGACAATACCAGGGAAATAACAGTGCTTGTTGAAGGAAGGATCAAAATCCTTTCAAATCCTAATAGCAGCTTTAAGGGTCAGATTTGAGGGCCAAGTAATACCAAAGTAGCACCCAATACGTTGTCAAACCTCTTTAGCAAAAGGACAATCAAAAAACAAGTGATTAAGAGATTCAGCATCTTCTTTACAATTATAACAATATGAAGCAAGTTTCAACCCTTTCAGTTTAAGTATATCATCTAGAGGGAGCAATTTATGAAAATATCTCCAAAGGAAAATTGAGATAGATAGAGAAATAAATTTATGCCAAGTGTAAACATATCATTTCCAAGGAGTAAAAGAGTGTAGATTTGAGTAAAGCAACTTAGTAACTGATGTTCTAGAATGGTGCTTCTAGTGAGGAACTTCCTTATCTTGAGCATGAATAGGAATAGTAGCAATATTAGGAGCAAGATCACCAATTAAAGAATTCAGCATTGTTAAATTCCAATCACCATCAATCCAGCAATCTGAGACTAGCAATTTAGCATCATTACCTGAGGTAGGAAACGTAGATTACATAGAGATTCCCCAATCGTCCTTCCAGAAGTAAATATTACCATCTCCATTGTCCCAAAACATAAAATGAGATGCTACATCCCTTGCAGCAATAATAGCCTTCCAAAGCTTAGAATCCCTCACTTTCCAATTAACTGTAGAGGGATGTAAATTTTTACAATACTTTTGTAGCATAAATATTTCCCAAAGTGACTCCCCAAAATGAAATTTGAACCAGAGTTTACACATGTTAATATCAATAGTATGTTGCAAAGTTTTAAACCCAAGCCCACCTACACAAAGAGGCTTGCAAGTATAGTGCCAAGTAGTCTAACTTTTAGATGATCTAGAGCCCTTCCAAAGGAACTTGTTAAAGATTGTTTCAATATTCTTTTGAGTGCTTTTTTTAGTTTTGAGAACTTGCATAGTGTAGAGTGGAAGTGTGCATAGGACACTTTTCAACAAAGTGAGCTACCCCCCATTAGAAAGGAAAGTATTTTTCCAGTCATTAATCTTGAGTTTAACTTTTTCAATCAACTCATCCATCTTTGTTTGCTTAGTTCTACCTCTAAGAAGTTTGACCCCAAGATACTTGATAGGTAACTTAGAGATTTTGCAACCAGTAAAATTAGAAGCCCAAGCATGAGTGGTAAAGGCAGCATCTTTGCAAAAAAAATTGGAGCACTTAGCCAAGTTGAACATCATACCCAAAATGTTTTGAAAATCTTTTAACAAAGACATAGTAGCTTTGATAGCACGTTTTCTAGCATTTAAAAAAAATATAGCATCATCAGCATAAGCAAGGTGACTCACCATAATTTTGGATTTATGAGAGAATTGAAGATAAGGATGCTCATATGATAAGGATGCTCATAAAGGATGCTCATATTGCAGCTTATTAATAAGCCTAGATAGGTAATTAAAAGCAATTATGAAAATAGTGGGAGAGAGGGGGTCTCCTTGCTTAACACCCCTGTTAGTAGAAAAGAAACCATGAGCTTTACCATTAGCCATCACACTATAGTTATTATTAGATAGCCACCTCTGAATGAGAGAGCAAAAATCCTGTTTAAAGCCTTTAGCCTGCATAATATTAGAAATAAATTCCCAGCTAATAATGTCAAAAGCTTTCTTTATGTTTAATTTAAGGACCATGTTTCCCCCCTGCACTTTTTTGTCCAACTCATCAATCATCTCCTGCGCTAGAAAGATATTATATGTAATATCCCTGCCCTTAATGAAAGCAGATTGCTGATCAACAATTATAGGAGTAAGATGAGGCTACAATCTGCTAACTATAATTTTACTTATAACTTTAGATATCACTGTAGTAAGAGAAAGAGGACGGAAGTTTTCCCAAGAAATCTTATCGTTGCCTTTTGGTATAAGCACAATCAAAGCAGAGGTGAAATATTTACCAAGGTTATCTCCAAGAAAGAAACTCTAAATAGCAAGAAAAACCTCCTTCTTAATAACATACCAAGAATGGATGTAGAAAGCAGAAGAAAACCCATCGGTCCAAGAGCTTTGTTAGGGCAAATAGATTTGAAAGCATTCAGAATTTCATGCTCATCAAGAGGATAAGACAAAAAGAGATTGTTAATATAATTATACTCATCCACAAAGTAAGTGGGGTCAACAGGCATAGTGTAGGCATAGTGTTAGTAAAGGAGTGAAAAAGCTCAAAGAAATAGGTAACTGCATTATCTTCAATCTCTTCCAAATTAGTTAAACTACTCCTATCCCCCTTTTTAATTTTTAAAATGCTATTGATATTTCTTCTGTGCTTAAGGGTGGCATGAAAATATTTTGTGTTTCTATTATTTTGTGTTTATGAAAATATTTTGTGTTTCTATCCCCTGCAACAAATGAAGAATCATTAGCCTTCTTCTTAAGCAAGTTTTCATCTAATGCAATAGCACTTATTAAAGCAACATGAGTCTGGGCAACAGTATCCATCAAATGAGGAGAAACATCAAGTTAGGCTTCCAAATAATCAACAATGTGTTGACCATCCTACACTTTTTTATGAACATTACCAAAGGCCTGG
The DNA here is from genome assembly GCF_001263595.1 of Phalaenopsis equestris. Lineage (NCBI taxonomy): Eukaryota > Viridiplantae > Streptophyta > Magnoliopsida > Asparagales > Orchidaceae > Phalaenopsis > Phalaenopsis equestris. The sequence continues at coordinate 40,080 of NW_018251035.1, forward strand.
TAATTCCCTTTATTGAGATGAGCAGCCAACTTCTTATGTATTTTCCACAAAACAAACCAAGGATAAGTACCTTGAGAAGTCCAAACATTAAGAAATTTAAAACGAGATATGGCCATTTTAACTATAAATGCCAAAGTGAGCAAAATAGGATTATGATCAGAGGTAACATGACTCAAATGTTGAACCTTCACAATAGGAAAATGACTTATAAAAGAAGAGTTAGCCAAAAACCGATCCAATCTCTGATATAGAAAACCCCTCCTCCAAGTATAAGGAGATCTAGAATATCCTAAGTCATAAAGACCTTCCTTAGAAATAGAGTTAGAAAACATGTTAATAAGAGAAGGTTCAACTCTACCACCCCCTTTTCTTTCCATAGGCTTCATGATCATATTAAAGTCTCCAACTACAAACCAATTCTCATGTATGATGCCTCCCATAGACTCAATTTTTTGCCAAAGCTGATTTTTTTCATGTATATGAGAGCTAGAGTAAAAAAAAGTGTCCCACCCCCTTTTCTTTCTCATATACATTAAAGTCTCCAACTACAAACCAATTCTCATGTATGATGCCTCCCATAGACTCAATTTTTTGCCAAAGCTGATTTTTTTCATGTATATGAGAGCTAGAGTATGTTGAGATTACAGTGAGATCGATAACCTTTAAATTTATAAGAATTCCATGTTTATTAACATGAACAAAAGGTTCCAAAATAGCAAAATGAGTAATTTATGAACCCTACAAAGATTTTTGTGCCTATTAAGGGAGTTAGGGTCTGCCACGCCCCTAATATTCCACACCAAGATATTAAACATGATGACGTGAGCCAACCCTTCCAAAAGATCTAGTAGGGTTGACTAATTGTTTCCCGTCAGAATGATAAGTACCTTCCTGAATAATGTTATCAGCATTAAGTCTAGATAGCTCAATGTTAAGTTTGGCCTTTTTCGAGAATGCTTTTGCACCTGCAACTCATTTTCAAATGTTATATTAGCATTAGATAAATAAGTATGTATATCAACAATATCAGAAAGAGTTTCAGCTTTAGGAGAATGAGCCATAGTACTAAGGGAAGAGAAGTGTCCATTATCAGTAGCGTGCCCCGCAGGCATTGTTGTATCCACAGGCTCCTCAGAAGCCACATTAGCATCAAGCTTATTTGAATTCTTAGCCAACATAACTTCTTCATTAATCTGCAATTTTTAAGGGATAACATCATGCAAGAATGTAAGATATCAGTGCCTTCTTGACCTTCATTAGTATTCATATGTTGAGAAATGGCCTCATTATAATTATGTATAGCTCCTGTTCCTAAAGATTGTAAATTAGATATGGCATTGTTAATAGCACGATTTTCAACTAAATTAATCTCATTTTCAACACTAAGTGGGACATCAAAATGTTTAATATTGGTGTTGGTACCAGGTAAAATAGTATGTGTTGCATTGTGAGTGTATTTGAGTTGTGGATTCAAACAAAAACAAGAAGTGTTTTGATGACCAAAAATAGAACAGTGAGTGCAGTAAGGCGAATACCTTTGTATTTCAATAGGCTGCCAATATCCTTAGTGTTGTGATCATATCCATATTTTGTTACAAAAAGATTGTGTAATGTCTTTTTTAACCAATATACATGCTTCAGATTGTCTCAATAAAGTAGATGTAGCATGATCCATTTTCAATGGCTTGACGTAAGCAGCAGCAAGCCAAAAAGAGTATCTCATGATTAAAAAGATTTAGTTTAAGCCCTGGGAAACGTATCTATACCAAAATAATAGGCAATTCAGCTTTAGGATAAAAATTAATAAACCATTTCCAAAAATTCATAATGCTATTCTCAACCCACATGAACCTTTTAGCAAAGAGCCATGTGTAATCCTCATAATTGGCTAATTGAATAAAGATATGTCGCCCATCTATGATAGCAACCTTCGACTAACCTATTAATTTTAACATTTTAAATTCTCTCCTGGTCAGCTCAACCATTGGAATACCATAAGTAAATTTACCAACTAGGGCCACACGATAAGATGATGCAAGAATGGAAGTTTCATCCTCAAAAACAAAAAGCACAAGTTTACCGTTCTTTTTCCCCAATTTCTTGATAAAATTATAATCTCTTCCAACTATAAGAGTATGATGAAAACTTTACGGAAACAAATTGGTGGGGGGAGTGGCTGAACCACCACCTCCATCTAAAACAACATCAACAAACGAACGAGTAACCGGAGGCATGACTAAAAACACGAAAAGAGACAAAGAAAAGCGAAGGAACGATCTCACCAGCAAAGGAGGAAAGCAAAATCGCCATGAATGCCAGAGCTAAACCGAGCCGCCACTCCCATCTTGCTTTATATATATATAATAATTGTGGTGGACTACGTATCAAATTGGATTGAAGCAATCTCATCACATTGATGGGATGCTCAGAGTGTTTCAAATTTTTAATCAAAAATATTTTTATAAGATATGGAATGTAGAGAATAGTCATTACGATGGAGGATCTCATTTCAGGAATGCAACAATTGCAAGGTTAGTGGAAAAATATAATATTATGAATAAATTACAACTGGTTACCATCCTAAGACTAGTGGTTTAGCAGAAGTATCTAATCGTGAAATTAAAAGAATTTTGAAAAAAAGTGTGAATCTTAATAAAATGGATTGGTCTGCTAGATTAGATACTGCATTATAGGCTTACAAGACAGCTTATAAGACACATATAGGAATGTCCCCATATAGATTAATTTTTGGGAAGACTTGTCACTTACTAGTAGAATTGGAGCATAAAGCTTATTGGGCAATTAAGGTCAAATATTAATCTCACAGGGAAGGTGTAAGTTAGCAATGATAAATTTTAATAGGAAATTTACAAAAAAGTCAAACGAAATCACTGTCACTAATTTCTAATGTTGAGATATTAACCAAACTAAATTACTTAACTATTAGCAAAACAAAAATGTAAATTTTGAATAATAACTACTAACATACTAACTATGTTTATATAATGAAGATTTCTTATGTTACAAAGCATCATTTCCACTACAATTTCCACTACAATGAAATTCTGATGAAATGAGATGAGATAAATGCTTGTAATATTTATTGTGCCAAATAGGAGCAATTTTAATTTTCTACCCTAATACAGTGCATAGAAAATCATTAGTTAATCTTAGGTTTAGTCTCTAAATCTGTGGCTAGGCTAGGAGGATACCGGCTCCCACTCCAGAGCTCCCACTTCCCTTTACCTGAAGGATACCTCTCGCTTTAGTTTTTAAACACTAAGACCAAATTGGGGATTTTAGTCTATCACCCTAAAGATTCTCCAATTCTACACCCAACAAAGAATATTTTCCTATTTATTTGCACTTAATTTCCTAAACGAATTTCTCCTTCATGAAATCAAATGTGACCCTCACTCTGTTATAGAACTCCTACTCTATTTCCTGGATCATATGTTTCACAACATATTTTAATAAATCAATTGGCCAAATTAAAAAGTAAAAAAGTAAATTAAGTTAAAAATCATCACAATTTATTTTACATTTTAATTATGGCACTTTCAGTTTATCTCTTCATTTTACCATATCTCAAAGTAGGAGGAAAGATAGAGGGAACTACTCAGATTTCATGAGAAAGATATGACAAAACACAAATTTCATATATAAAAGAAAGTTTATACAACACTAAATAAACAAACAAACTTATCTGGAACTCTTTCTCAAAGCAAATTCTTTGTAGCCTTTCATTAGAAATGCAGGAAGAAGAACTCTCTCACTTTTCTCCTTCTCCAACACTATTATAGAAAGTTTCACACTAAATCTCACCACAAAATTGATGATTTGCAAATATAATAAATAAAAGAGGAGCACACAATTCTTATGTATTTACATAACTCATAAAGTCATACCCATACTTTCATTTCAAAATGTGGTGTGGTGGATGTTGTGGAGCAAAAAATGAACGTAGAGGAGCATGTTTTCTGATGAAATTCGGCCCCAAATAAAGCCTAAGGTTGGTTCTCCAAGATGTGCCTCCAAAAACTCTTCAAAAATTGTCCAAATACATCGAACCTTTTAGAAACGGGGTCTGAACCGCCTTTGGCACCATCGACATTGAGTAAAAATTCTCCATCTTTCGATTGTTCTGGCCATCGACGCTGACCTTGGCTCTGTCGGCTCTTAGTATTTCCTCAAAATCTTCATTTTGACTCCAAATTTCATCATTTTTGCTTTATCTTTACTTTAAGCCCTAAAAATCAATAACCTGCAAGAAAACATAAAAATACCTTCCATTAAAGTGCAATATCACCAAAAATAAGTATAACATGTGGGTCTAAAAATACTTATACTTTCGGTGTATCGGAATCCCCCAAACTTACATGTTACTTGTCCTCAAGTAACTTCTCTACTACATAAAAATATGACTTATGGTAAAGAATTTGACTTTTTCATTTTAGTTCTCTAAAAATAATAGTTTAACTTAAGAAAAATTCAAAATAATTCCAGTTAATACTAAAGGTGTAAAGATATTCAGTAATTAAGTCTAAGGTTTTTTATCCTCTATTTCTTTCAAGAAAAATTACAATTTATTATATTAAAGTCACTTAGAAAATTCATATGAAAAAGAACTTCATAAAACTTTATTACTAATTAAGTTAATATTCAAATCAAAAGTTTAGAAAATGTATCCAAGTTTTTTTCCTTAAGTTGATTCAAATGAAGCCAATTTTTAATTAGGCATCTCCTCAAGCTTCTCCCCACATCTTTTCTTTTTCTTTTCTTTTTCCTTACTTTTTTTCCTTACTTTTTCTTTTCTTTTTGTGAGGATTACTATATCTGGATAGCCTTTAAAGATTTTGAACTTCACTATCCTCTTCATAAAGTTAAAAACTTTTTACACTTCTTCACTTAACAAATTTATATTAACTTAAAGATTTCATAAAGTTTAATTCTTTTCTTTTTACATGAATCTTTTAAGATTTTTTTAATATTTCAAAAATATAAATTTTCTTTACTAAAAAAATAAAAACATAGTCTTATTCTCTTTTACAACATATCTTAGCCCCTAGAATAAACATTTATTATTGAAATTTTTTACTTAAATTTACTATATAATTAGAAACATAAATATAGTTATCTAGAGTTAACCCTTAATACCAAAGGTCATGTTAGCTTTAAATGAGGACTAATAAAATTAAGTTCTTTTCTAACAATGATATTTCTTCTTCCCCCAAACTTAAATTTTTAAAAGATTTTTACATGAAGAACTTTAAAAATGAAGGGTAAAAGAAAGCATTAAATATATAAAAAAAATTCATACATGCTGGAGATTCTGATTTTTGAACATAAATTTTGAAATGCTGCAGGTGCTAATATAAAAACTACAAGGCTAAAAACATTAAATTGCACATAATACATATAAAATTTGCTGAGAAAGAGCTAATCACAATACACAACAAAGTGCTGAAAATAACAACATAACTAAATTAAATTCTAAAAATGAAAATAGTTTTTCACAATGCAGTTTCACATAACATAACAACAGAATCTTAACAACAACATAACACAAACAATACAATCACACAGTACAAACAGATACAATCACACAGTACAAACACATACAAACAAACAAACAAAAAGATCATCAGACATCATCTTCCTTATCATCAACATCTAACTTATGCTGTTGATATGGAGTATAAGTAGGGTGAAGGGAACTGAACTGTATGGTCACCCCTCAGGTATCTCACTAAAGCATCATCATAAGCAGCATCATACTCAAAATTTTGGTGAATCAGATCATAAGTGTGAGCATTTCTGGCCTCCATATTCTGCATCCTATGATCCATCCTCAAAATATCTCCCTGTTAAATCATCATCTGGTCCAACAACTCCCTGTTGCTGGGGTCACTTGAAGTAGTCTCACTAAAAGTAGGGGTTCTATAAGTAGAAGGAATATCCCTGGTCTGTCTTCTAGATCTCCAATCAACATGGGACTCATAAGTCTTGATGTTGGCAGGCCCAATCAGTCTCTGAGGCTCAATCCTCTCCTCATCAGGTTTAAATCTCACAAAGTTTGTAAATGAGAGCAGGGTGTGTCAATCCACCAGTGGTCTCTCTCAGAGCAATAGATCGAATGTTCATATTAATGATAGAGCCTACATTTATATCCATCACTTGCTAAATATAGAAGTTCAGGATTGCTCTATCATTGGTCACTTCACTATAATGGTTTGTTGGAATCATCCTCCCAAAAATAAAATAATGACAGGCCTTAGAAACTACATTTAACATAGAAAGGGGAAGTTAACTTTAACCCCATTCTTTACTTTCTAAGACCCTTCCTCACTAGTCAGAAAAGAAAAAACTTCATCTAAGGCTTGATCTATAGCAGAAAATGAATGATATTGGCTTCCTATGAACATCTTCTAATTGATAAAACTCATTAATTTTTCTTGGAGTAAACTCCACCCTTTTTCCTCGAATAAAAACAAAATCATCAGAAGCCTCAGGAAGGTTGGCATAAAATTTCATCACAATCTTAAATATCGCATCGACGGTAAAAAAGTAAGAGTTTCCCACTATCGAGCGATAATCAATCGTTCAACTTCTCCTCCCGAATTTTTAAATCCTCAGTCCTGAATCACTTTTTTATTTTCTTGAGGACTATGAAATTGAGCACTACCTCTAAAGCTAATAAACCTTTGCTCGTCAAATTCTACTTTCCTTTTGCTCGATCTAGGTGCCATACCAAATCTAGAAAAATTTGAAAAAAAAAAAATCTGAATAAATCCCAAATTTCCAAAAATCAAAATGTAAATCACTTTAAACTTAAATCCACTAAGTAAGAGTTCTTCACCAAAGCATTTTCTCAAAATCTCTCAAAAAACTTTCAAAATTTTGGATCTAGTCAATGTGAAATATTTCATTTGAAATTATATTAACTTTTGGGTGAAAATCAAAAATTTTTATTTTAAAGTGTAGCTCTTACCTAGAGAAGATGAAATTTGAAGTTCCTCTGCCTCTAAATTGCCTCAAATCTACCCAAAATCAAGCCCTAGGTGCAAAATTGAAGGTTGAAGGTGACTTAAGGGTTAAAAATGAAGGTTTGCAGTGAAAATTGTGAATTAAAAAGTTAATTTGTCGCTCTCAGGTTGAAGGCGCAGTCGGCGCTGAAGGACCGAAATTCACTATTTTGATTTTCAAATTTTCAATTTCCTTTTAATTTTCTCCAAAGTTTTTAGTATTTTTAAACACAAATTTTTATCTAAATTCATAATACACATTTCACAAACAATCATTTTCACAAACAACAACAAACTGTCTTTTATATATGAAAACACTTTTTACAAATACATTTCACAAATCACAAATTCACACCTATTAGACAAACTAATTATAAATCAGCGTTGAAATCAAGCCACAACACTAAACGCTGACACAAAACTATACACATAATCAAAGTTTAGAATTCAAAAGCAAAAACAAACCAAATCAAACCTAACCAAATCCACACAATTACACTAAACACATAAACACTTTTAAGCAAGTAGAAAATTCATAATCTTCAATCATTCAGCCTCATCTTCAGTGCTTTCACCTCCTCTAATATCTCCCATAGATTGGTAATGAACATATAGGTTGTATAAGGATCGGTAGGGGAGTTGATCTGTCAAATTTTCTTTGATCCACCCCTATTCTGTAAACATCCAAACTAATCCTGCTTCAAAAATTCCAGTGTGATCAAAATTCTCTTTCATTCTCTAATCTAAGTGATCAAAAAGGTACTTGATATCTCCCACTGCATTCATAATACTCTGAAGTTCTCTTTCAATTTCTTCAATTTCTTCTCTAAAGCAACCGAACTTCCAAATGTTGGTGGCATTAATGGAGTTGAAGCATGTGAAGAATGATCTATAATA
>NW_018251035.1:48064-49188 GCF_001263595.1 Phalaenopsis equestris
CATCACATATTTAAATATAATTGAACATATATCAATAGGTTTCTCCATTTGAATATAGTAGTTTAAAATAGCACTCTCCTTGGTGACTCTACTGATCTTCATAGTAGGGAGTAATTTTGCACAAATAAAGAAATGCCACTGCTTTGAAATTAGATTAAGTGATGAAGCAGGAAAACTAATATATATGTCATCCCATACTTCCCACATATCTCTTTCATCCGTCAGAAAATTATAAATATCTTGCATCAAATCTTGCGTAGGAATGAAATTTGCATAATGAAAGATTGGAACATTTTCTATCATATACAATTCATTAATCCTCGCTGGAGTAAATGGTATAGCCTTACCTCGTATGAAGATAGCTCATTGGGTAATTCCATGTAGATTTGCATAGAACTCCTTCACTACAGGTACAACAATCGCGGTGGTAGTGTAACACAAAACTTCCCATCGCCTTTGCAGAATAATCTTGTCAACTAGAGCACTTGGTTTGATCAACCCATGATTAACAAATCCTCTTTCCTTGATCATTCTCTTCTTTGTAATAAATTTATTGTATAATCTTCACACGTCAAAACTAATAAACTTTCTTCCATTGAAAACTCCATACCTTGAGGTATTTCTGGAGTTGGAATTGGAAGCCATGGAATCCAAAAATAGAAAGTTTCTAGGCATCCTAGGTAGTTTTTAGGACTTTAAAAACACCTCCCGACGGTTACTATGGAGGAAATCCCGTCAAAGTCCGCCAAAATTTGCAGGAACCGTCCAACCGCTCTCATCACCGCCGACACTCCCAATGGGTGCTGTCGTCATGAGATCCGTTTTCTTAGGCGCCGTCGGCGCCCATTCTGGCACCGTCGGTGCTAGTTGCCAAATTTTTGTGATTTTCATTTTTTGTTCAATTAGATTACAACATTTCTTTCAATACCAATATTGGACTTAATTTATAATAAATGCAATTGTGTAGGATTATTATCTACTAACATATAAGACACTTAACAAACTAAATAGTAATACATAGATATATAAGTATGGGTTGCCTCCCACAAAGCATTTGGTTTAACATCGTCAGCCCGACATACCATTTGTTTAGTTGGGTTGACTTAACATTAAAACTTCTTTAA
>NW_018251035.1:49260-49879 GCF_001263595.1 Phalaenopsis equestris
CACAATAGTTCCATAATCAATTCCAAAATGATAGACTTTAATCACTTTAAATAGTCCTAACCATCTGGATTTCAATTTTCCTGTAAACAAGCTCAATCTTGTATTATGTAATAGAACTTCTTATCCAGGTTCAAATTTCTTTTGAATAATCTTCTGATCATGTAATATTTTCATTTTCTCTTTATAGATTTTTGCATTATCAGATTCTTCCTTTCTAATCTCCTCAAGTTCATTGAGTTGCAATAATCTTTTCTCACCAGCATATTTTAGATTAAAATTAAATTCCTTAATAGCCCAAAATGCTTTATGCTCTAATTCTATAGGTAAGTGACATATTTTTCCAAATATCAGTCTGTATGGGGATATTTCTATAGCAGTCTTATAAGCAGTTTTGTATGCCCATAATGCAGTATCAAGTCTAGCAAACTAATCTAGTTTATAAGGATTTATAGCTTTTCTAAAATGTGTTTAATTTCACAATTTGATATTTCTGTCAGACCACTAGTCTGAGAATGATAAGAAATAGAGAATCTATGCATAATATCATACTTCTTAATTTTTTTGATTCTCTTATTCCTAAAAGGAGATCCTCCATCAGTAATAATTACTCTCGGCATTT
>NW_018251035.1:50785-54301 GCF_001263595.1 Phalaenopsis equestris
TTACTAGCATAATATATAACTTTAAAAACTTTGTCGTACATTTGTTCTAATACAGCCCCAATAGCATAATCACTAGCATCACACATTATTTCAAATGATTTTTCCCAGTCAGGTGGTACTATTATAGATGTAGTGAATAATTTTTTCATTAATAATTCAAATGCTTTTATGCATTCCTCAAGAAATTCAAATTTTGTATCTTTTTCTAAGAGTTGGCATAGCGGCTTAGTTATTTTCAAAAAAAAATTTATGTACCAACATATCCTAAAAAACTTCTCACCCCTTTAACACTAGTAGGAGGAGGTAGTTCAGTAATAACTTATATTTTTGTTAGATCTACTTTCATACCTAATCTACCTCCATGCCTTTTTAAAAAATTTTATGCCTAAGTACAATACATCCTGCAACCATAAATTGATATTTTTCCCAATTTAATACTAAATTGACTTTTTCACATAATTCTAGAACTTTTTCTAAATTATTAAAGGCATAATTCAAATGAAGTCCCAAATATAGAAAAATCATCCATAAGCACTTCCATTTCATTTTCTATAAAATTACTAAAAAGTGACATCATACATCTTTGAAATATTGCAGGTGCAATTGCAGGTGCATAATATTGCAGGTGCATTGCATAGTCCAAAAGACATTCTACGAAAAGCAAATGTTCCATATGGGCTTGTAAAAATATTGTTTTCTCTTGATCCTCTAGAGCAATTCGAATTTGGTGATAACCGATATAACCATCTAAAAAGCAATAATACTTATTCCCTGCCAATCTATCCAACATTTGATCTAGAAAGGGAAAAGGAAAGTGATCTTTTCTGGTGGCCATATTTAATTTCTATAATCAATGCAAATTTGACAACCAATTACTTGTCTTATTGGTATTAATTCATTTTTCTCATTTTCTTCAACAGTCCCTCCTTTTTTCGAAGGGTCACAGTGAATTGGGCTTACCCAAGCACTATCTAAAATAGAATATATAATTTCAGCATCAAACAATTTTAAAATCTCTTTTTAACAACTTCTTTCATTATTGGACTTACTCTTCTCTGAGGATCAGCTTTAGGTTCATATTTTTCATCTAATAAAATTTTGTGCATACAAATTGCATATTTTGTGCATACAAATTGAAGGACTAATTCCTTTAATAGACTTTTTATACTTTTTCATCTAGAAGATTTTTTATACTTTTTCAACATTTCTATTAACTGTTATTCATGAATCTCAGTTAACTTGGAAGATATAATGACCAGTAATGTAGATGACTCTCCTAAAAATACATACTTTAAATAGGCAGGTCATATCTTTATTCAAGTTCAGATGGTTTAATACTTGAAGGGATAAGATTTTTACTATCGTTTTCCAACAAGTCCAACGTTTCAAATTCGCCCTGAATATAATCCAAATCTTCTTCTTTAATTTCATTTTCATTCTAAAAAATTTCTCCTTGCTTAAATTTATCTTTGAATTCTTTCTTAAATTGTTCATTACTTAGAAAATCAGCTACTTCCATCCTGAAACATTCATTATCTTTTTCTATTGCAAGATATTTCATAGCTTTGACTATATTAAATTTCACTTCTTGATCATTAACTCTCATTATTAATTCTCCTTTTTGTACATCTATTACAGCTCTTCCTATTGCAAGGAATGATCTCCCTAAAATAATAGGAATTTCCTTATCTTCTTCCATATCCAATACTATAAAGTCCACAGGAAAAACAAATTGCTAGTACATTCTCCATAACTCCTTTCGGATAAGTTATTGATCACTCAGCTAATTGAAGTGTTACAGTAGTAGGGGAAATTTCTCCCAAATCTAAACATTTAAAAATTGATAATGGCATAAGATTGATACTCGCTCCTAAATCATATAAAGCTTTTCCATAAAACTTTTCACCAATTGCACACGGTATAGTAAAACAACCAGGATCTTTTAATTTTTTAGGAAGCTTTTTTTGAATAATAGCACTACACTCTTCATTGAGTGCAACGGTCTCATGATTGGTAAACTTCCTTTTCTTATTTAGTACATCCTTCATAAATTTTGCATAACTTGGCATTTGTTCCAAAGCTTCAACAAAAGGAATATTTATTGTTAGCTTCTTAAGGATTTCCAAAAAATTTGTAAATTTTTTATCTTTATTCTTCTGTTTCATACTTTGAGGAAACGAAGGTAATGGTTTTTCTACAAAGCTCTGTGTTTGTTCATTTTCCTGTTGATCATTTTCCATTTCTTCCTTTTCTTCATCAAAACTTCAGTTTCTCTTTGGATTCTTGTTTCAATTTCTTTTCCACTTCGTAATTGAATAGCTTTAATTTGCTCTTTATTTTGATCTTTTGGATTAACTTCCACAGTACTCGGAAGAATTCCAGAAGGTCTGTTTTAAAGTGCAGTAATAATATGTTCTAATTGATTTTCAATATTTCTAATAGCAGCCCCTTGATTCTGTATTTGATTTCTCATATTCAACATCACTTCTTCCATCATCAACTTCATCAACTTATCAACTTCTTTTCCTTAACTTGTGGGTTAGGATTGGAGTTAAATCCTAGAGGATAATAAGTTCAAAATTTAGGATTTTTTTTATTGTTCAGATTTACAGATGGATTCACCGAATTATTATAATTATTTCAACTAAAATTAGGGTAATTTTTCCATCCAGGGTTTAAATAGTTAGAATAGGGATTGTTATTTTGATTATTTATAGCGTTTAAGGTTTCATAAGATGGTTGAGTATCAATAATCTGTCCTAGTGAATTTTTCTCTAATACTGAGGGTATTTAAGAATAGTTCTCTCCTACTTGATCAATCTTTTTAGAAATAGCAGCAATTCAAGATGTCAAAATAGACATTGCATCAGAATCATGAATATTGGCTACTCTCTTAGGATTTACCCTTTCAGAGGGCCATTGAAAATTGTTAGTAGTCATTTTTTTAATTAAAGAATATGTTTCATCACAAGATTTTGACATTAATGATCCGCCCGTAGCAACATCTATAATAGATCTTAATGATCCTACTAATCCATTATAAGAGGTTTGAATTATTAACCAATCTGGTAAAGCATGGTACGGACATTTTCTAAGAAGATCCTTAAATCTTTCATAAGCTTCATATATCAATTCCCCTTCAAACTGACAAAAAGATGTAATGTCACTTCTAAGCTTAGCACTTTTTGATGATGGAAATTATTTAGCCAAGAATTTTTGTGATAGTTCTCCCCAAGTTTTAATAGATCCATGTGCTAATGAATTTAACCAAGCCTTGGCTTTATCTCTTAGTGAAAAAAGAAAAAGTTAAAGTCTAACAGCATCATTAGACACTCCGTCATATTTAAAAATAGCACACAGTTCTAAAAAATTAGCGAGATGTAAATTAGGATCTCCATTTGGTGTACCTCCGAATTGATTACTTTGTACCATTTGGATAATAACAGGTTTAAAATCAAATGAATTAGCAACTACATCAGGATTTTGGATAGATAAGTGGGTTTCATCTGCTGTAAG
>NW_018251035.1:55244-69187 GCF_001263595.1 Phalaenopsis equestris
TACACCTGAAGGCTAACTCTCGCTTTAGCTTTTAAACACTAAGACCACATTGGGGATTTTAGTCTGTCACCCTAAAGATTCTCAAATTCTACACCCAACAAAGAATATTTCTCTATTTATTTGCACTTAATTTCTTGATCAAATTTCTCCTTCATGAAATCAAATGTGATCCTCACTCCGTTGTAGAACTCATACACCATTTCTCATATTATATATTTTGCAACATATTTTAACAAATCAATTAGCTAGAATGAAAAGTAAATTAAGTTCAGAGTTGAAAAATCATCAAAATTTATTTTATATTTTAATTATGACACATTCATTTTATCTCTTCATTTCACCATATCTCAGAGTGAGGGGAAAGGTAGAGGGAACTACTCATACTTCATGAGAAAGATATGACAAAACACAAATTTCAAATATATATAAAATAAAGTTCATACAAAACTAAATAAACAAACAAACTTTTCTGGAACTCTTTCTCAAAGTAAATCCTTTGTAGTCTTTCCTTAGAAATGCAGGAAGAAGAACTCTCTCACTTTTCTCCTTCTCCAACACTCTTACATAAAGTTTCATACTAAATCTCACCACAAGAACTCTAAACTATGAAAGCAAAATCACTAATTAACTTCAATATGGTGGTGGAATGAATATGGATTATGAAAATGTGGCGTGGTGGAACGTTGTGGAGCAAAAAAAGAACATAGAGGAGCTCGTTTTCTGATGAAATTCGGCCACAAATAAAGCCTAAAGTCGGTTCCCGAAGAGGTGCCTCCAAAAACTCTTCAAAAACTTTTCAAATACATCAAACCTTCTAGAAATGGGGTTTGAACCGCCTTTGGCGCCGTCGACGCTGAGTAAAAATTCTCCAGCTTTCAGTTGTTCTGCACCATCGACGCTAACCTTGGCGCTGTCGGCTCTAAGTATTTCCTCAAAAACTTCATTTTGACTCCAAATTTCATCTTTTTTGCGTACTTCTTACTTTAAGCCCTAAAAATCAACAACCTGTAAGAAAACATCAAAATATCTCCATTAAAGTGAAATATCACCAAAAATAAGTATAAATATGGGTCTAAAAATGCATATATTTTTGGTGTATCAGTATCTAATCGTGAAATTAAAATCGTGAAATTAAGAGAAATTTAAAAAAAATTGTAAATCCTAATAAAATAGATTGGTCTGTTAAATTAGATATTGTATTATGAGCTTATAGAACAGCTTATAAGACACCTATAGGAATATCCCCATATAGATTAATTTTTGGGAAGACTTGTCAGGAAGGCGTGTCACTTACCAGTAGAATTGGAGCATAAAGCTTATTGGGCGATTATGGAGTTTAGTTTAATTTAAAAATGCTAGTGAGAAATAATTATTGCAACTGATAAGCTTGAAGATATTAGGAATGAATCTTATGATAATGCTAGGATATATAAAAAGAAAATAAAAGAATAGCATGATAAGAAGATAATAAAAAAATAATTTGAGCCTGGACAGAAAGTTTTATTATACAATACAAGATTAAAATTATTTCCTGGAAAACTAAATTCTAGGTGGATAGGGTCATTCACAATTATAAAAGTCTATCTCTATGGAGTTGTTAATATAGAAGATCCCAAGTCTGGAAAGATATTTAAAGTGAATGGGCATAGACTGAAACCATATTTTGATGGTCAAAGTCCAGTTTTTAAAGAGACTGTAATGCTAGGTCACCCAAAGTAAATACTAGGAATGTAGGGATAACGACATTAAAATAAAAGCTTTGTGGGAGGCAACCCATATTTTTGTTTGTTTCGTTTGTGTATTTGAAAGACTTACATATTAAGAAAATACATTAAAATATCTTTATTTACTGAATTATATGAAAAATTTGAGAGTCCTTTGGATTTAAAATAAAACGGTGCAGAAATCTGAACTGGCGTCAGTCGTCCTAGATTTGGCGACTTTGGACGATTCAAAAGGTTGTTTTTAGAGGGTTTTGGCAGGTTTTCTTCCTAGTAACTCCCAAAAATTGAATCCTAAAGTTATTTAAGATTAGAAAGCAAAGGAAAGTTCACCATTTTTCAAATCCTATGCCTTCCCACTCTAAAGAAATCGCTAGATATGAAATTTTCAATTGGAGGAAGTTTGTCGGTTTCAATGCACAAAAGTTATATGATCGAGTTCTTATGAATAAGAGATTAATCATGGAATGAGGCTTTTTGAATCAAGGATTCAACACACCAAATACACAAGTGGAGGAGATTATTGCACAAAGACGTTGGGAAGTACTTTGTTATACCACTGTCGTGGTAGTAGTTCCTGTGATGAAAGAGTTTTACGCTAATCTTCATGGAATTAACCAATGAATTGTTTATATTTGAGGCAGGTGAGAACAATTCACTCCTTTGAGAATAAATGACAAGTTTATGATTGAAAGCATTTCTATTTGTCACTATGCAATTTTTTTCCCTACGAGAGACAACATGAAGGAACTTTATCGATTCCATACTAATGAAGATGCAAATTGGGAGGCAAGAGATAACGGACATGTAAGTTTTTCTTCATCATTAATAAATCCTACATCGAAGGCGTAGTATTTTCTTTATTGCATCAAAGCAACTTCCTTCTATGAAAATTAGTAAAGTGATGAAAGTAAGTTTGATTTTAATTTATTGTATTCAAACCAAAAGATCTATCGATATGGGTACTTTACTAGTGAAGTCTATTTTGGATTTAATCATCAATGGATCGACTTCTGGACTAGGACATCCATCTACCATATTCTTGTTGTGTAGTCAGTCGCAAGTGCCTTATGAAAGTTGGTAAAAAGTACTTCTCCCTTGGAAGCCTATGGACCCAAAATTTTATTGCAACTACATATAAATTGAAGTAAAGAATGATATGAATCTATTGATGGATCAATCATCTCAAAATTCATCACCTATTCAGCCTTACTTTACGTCAAATGCACTTTTAAAAAGAATTAAGAAGTTAGAAAAAGAGGTATACAATCTTATGCATTCAATTGAAAATATTTCTGAAATGCTTGACAACCTGGATTGGAGGATGAAGGAACACTTCAAATACACTGGACATTTTAAAGAAGGTTTGGTGCGCATGTTTAAGAAAAATGCTTGGGTTGAAGAAGATTAGACGGACAAATTTCCTCTTTGACCTATTTACAACTTGTACGTGCACTACCAATCCATGGGAAATATTCAAGTAGATGAAAGTGAAGAAAGATGTTTGAAATAACGAGACTATGTGAAGGTCAATTCTAGAGTTAAGATATTAAGTATGAAAGAATAAGACTATGTTTTTTTATTTAAAGTAAAGGAAATTGTATTTTTGAAGTATTAAGAATCTTAGAGTTTCATGTAAGAAGAAAAGAACGAGACTTTATGAAAAATCTACAAAGCTAAGATGAATTTATAAAGTGAAGGAAGGTAAGAAGTTTTGACTTTAAGAAGAGGATTGTGAAGTTAAAAATTATTAAAGGCTATCCAGATATAGTAATCCTCACATAAAGAAAATGAAAAAAATATAAATGATCAAAAATGATCCTAAATAAAAGAAAAAGAAAAAGAAAAAGAAAATAAAAAGAAAAATAAAAGAAGAAAAGAAAAATATGTGAGGAGATGCTGAATCAAAAATTGGCTACACTTGAATCAACTTGTAGAAAAAGACTTTATTACATTTTCTAAACTTGTATCTGAGTATTAGCATCCTTACTAATAAAATTTTTATGAAATTCCTTTCATATGGACATTTTAAGTATCTTTGATATGACAAATTACAATTATTCTCAAAATGAATGGTGATTCAGAACTCTTAGACTTGATTACTATGTGTTCTTATACTTGTATTTTTAACCTAAGTTGTTAAAAGTTTTTCTTAAGTTATACTATTATATTTATTAAAACAAATTCTAGAATTTTATAAGCTAATCTCTACCATAAGTCATATTTTAATAAAGTAAAAGGGTCACTTGAGGACAAGTAATATTAAGTTTGGGGGATTTTGATACACCAAAATAATGTACTAATTTATGTATACATTTTATATTTATTTTGGTGATATTGCACTTTAAAGAAGGAAATTTTCATGTTTTTTGTTACAGGTATATCAATTTTAGTCATTTGGAGCCAAAATGGAGATTTTCATGATCCTGGTGCCAAAGGCGCTAGAACTAGCGCCAGATGCGCCATCTTCCAAATAGCTAGCACCAGAAGGGCCAGAAACTGGTTTTAGAGGCATCATTTTATAGAGAAGTAGTGCCATGTGCCATAATTGGCGTCAGAGGTGCCAGAATCTAGAGAACAGCACAAACTTCATTAGGTTGGCACCAGAACCACCATAGACAAATTAAGACAGATTAAGGTGGTTCATGACTATGTTTGGAAAGGCTCATTAATGAAGAGATATGTCTTTTGGAGGAAGGGAATTTTCTCTTTGTGTTAAAAGATGTGACTTTTGGGAGGAAAATTGGAGGGAATTTTGAATTTCTTTTATAAGAAGGTTTGCCCTGATTAAAAAGGAGAGGAGTCTAGAGAAGAGAGGGGGGCGTGAGATTGAGAAGAGGGTTTTGGCGTGAGAGAGAAGTCTTGGAGAAGAGTGGTTTTTCTTCTAGGGTTGTAAGAGGAGAGAGAAGATGAGAGATTTCTTCTTCATTACACTTCTAAGAGAGAATTGAGCGTGATTGTAAAGAGAGAAAGTGCTTAAAGGAAACTTCTAAGAATTTGCTTAGGAAGGAGTGTGAGATAAGTTGTGTTTTTTTCTTTCTTTATTTTTTAAACTTATTTTTATATATAAAATATGTGTTTTGACGTATTCTTCTCATGAATTCTAAGAAGTCTTCTTTAACCTTCTCCCTACAATGAGATATGATTTTGTAAAGAATTAGTTTAGTTTTGTAAGGTTTTAAATGTCAAAAAATTGTGATGATTTGAACTCTGATTTTCATTTACTTTTTGATCTGGCCAATTGAAAGGTTAAAATTTGTTGAGAAACATATGATCTGAAGGGCTGTGCTTTCTACAACAAAGTAAGAGTCATATTCAATTTCATGGGTGAGAATGTAATATATGAGGTTATGTACAAATAAATAGAAAAATATCCTTTGATGGGCACAAAATTAGAGATTTTAAAGTGATTGATTAAAATCTTCAATTTGGTCCAGTTGTTTAGAAATTAAAGCGAGATTATTAGCCCTCATACAAGGGAGAAGTGAGAGCTCTAAAGTGGCAGCACTTATACTAAAGTATCATTTACTTTAGATTTATTTTTCTTACTTAAGTTTTATAGTTTGAATATTGTGTTTGATGTTATAATCATAAGAATTTCGAACTCACTTTGGAATCGATACTTAGGACTCCATTAGAACTCTTTATTACTTGAGCAATACGTATACTTGTGTTATTATTATGGGTTTGGCAGCTTAGAGATTTTAAAAGATAAAATTATTTATATTGAACTTATTTTTATCGAGATTGAACTGTATATTTACTATTAGTGTTGTTGTATGTGTATTATAATATTGAAAGATATTTACAATGCACAGCATAAAACCGCCCGCATCAATATACATTCTATTAGTTAAGTCATTAGAATTGAAAGTGTAGTTCAGGTGCTACAGATCTAGAACCCTATGACTTAGAACTAAAGATAACTTTCAGGAGGATTAGAAACCATAAAAGATTTCAAGAATCTGTTGTAGAAATGACGAATATTCATGAAGTAAATATGCTGACTATTTTAATTTCTCAAGTTCTAGATATTGCGAGAAAGTTTGATCAATTTGGGAAGTGTCAACCTTATGGACGCCCAGTCATTGAAAAAAACTCATTTTGAGAGTTGGTTAATACTAACTCTATTAAAATTATCCATGAGATAAACAATCGCTCAAATAACCCACATTTAATTATTACAACCCGGACTGGGAAAATCTTTCAAACTTTAACTAGAATAGCAATTTTGGAGAAGGAACCCAATTATGAGGAGACGATCAAGTTAATTCTTTATGTAATTGGAACAATCAAGGAAATTCTAACATTGGACCTTCTTTTCCTTTTGGATTTAACTCCAACCCACAACTCATGGAGAAGAAGTTATCATTAGAAGAGGTTGTTTATCAAATGGAGAGCTAGCTGCACAACCAAGGGGTTGCAATTAGGAACATAGAAAATCAGGTGGGACCGATAGCTTCTATAATCAGCAATTATCCCCAAAAGAGACAACCCCATTCTCCTAGTAGTGCCAAAGACAACCCCAGACAGAAGAGTAACCCCGTAGAATTTGATTCAGAATCTGAAAAACCTAAGGAGAACTCGAGCAAAATTTTAAGGGACATTGAATTATCTTATAGGGATCCATTTCTTATAACTTTGAAGGAAGACATTAATATGAAAATAAAGAAAATCATTGGGAGAATATTGGATATAGGAAAAACCATTAGGAAAAATAATTTGAATAGATTCTTTACATGCCCTTATGATGATTATTATAGAGCTGAGAAGAGTAGTTTGCAAGAAAAACTAAAATTTAAAGATTTAGTAGAAATATCAAAATAAAAAAGGGGGTGATTGATCAAGGATTACTAAATTAGAATTTTGATCTGGAAGGAATCATTTCTTTGTTTTCAATATGATTGATCGGGCTGACAACATTAAGTCAAACGCTTTGTGGGAGGCACCTCATGGTTTTCTTTATTTTCTATATTGGAATGTTGTATTTGTGTTAGCATGTTTTTGAGTTGGGATTGTTTGAGGTGTAATGTGTTTGTTTTGGTGTAGAGTGATTTGTTTGTCATGTTCGTGGATGTTTGAAGTGATAGGTGATTGATTTGATTTCTATGTGTCATGATGAAGAATTGACCTCATTTATGTACTGATGATTTTATATGTGTTACAATAGTGTATAGGACTTGGGAAACATTTAAATATATATTCCTATGATGACACGTGTTGTGCTAGTAGACTTTTCTTTAGTTTAATTTTATTTCAGCGTGTTTTAGTTTAGATTTACTTTCTGCTACATATTGTTCTGTCATGATGAATACTTTTAGATGTTTCTGATAGACATTTGTGGTGGATAAAATTTCTAAGCTATTTTTCTTCCTGATTATATTTTCTGTATTGAATGTTATACATGTTAAAAAATTAAATTTGGGTGAGAGAAAAATCTTTTTAAAGCTTTACTTTATTTGTCCTCAGTAGTCTACATATTAGATTGATATCACTTTAAAATGACTTGAGGTATGTGGAGTTACCTTTAGGATATTATAATTTTAACAATGGGAATGTTATATAAGACTTGGTTGAAATTTTTAAGAAAATAGGGTGTTCTAGAGTTGAAATATTAGGGAGGAAACATAGAAAAATGAATTTACTATGTATAGTAAAAATAGAATTGGATATTTGAAAAACTAGGAGTTTTAGATTTACACTTAATAGAATTTAAGCCTCTATTTAAAACTATTTTCAAAGTAAAACTTATAATTATTAAGTGAAGGGTGGAGATTAGTTTTTAACTTTAGGAGGGAGATAGAGAAATGCAAAACCATTAAAGGCTGATCCAGATATAGTAATCCACAGAAAAAAAAAACATATGAAATGAAAAATGTGGAGAAGCTTGAGGAAAGGCTTAATTAAAAATTGGTTTCACTTGAACTTTCTTAAGAGATAAGATTAAGAAATTATCCTAAGCTTTTCATTGATTTAAATGAGCATTACTGAATTAGTTATAATTAGAATGCTTTGAATTATGTCTTAAATATTTTCTAAGAGATTCAAGTTCAAAAAGTTATAATTAAATTTTGAAATAAATAGAAAATTAGAATTTCTATGTTAAATACTAAATATTCTTCTTCCCTAGATCTAACCCAATGTACTAAAATTTTCTCGAGGTTGCACTATAACATTTATTAGGCAAAAATTATAGAAAATCTTAATATAACCCACTACCATAATTCAACGCATTTAGTTTTTAAAAGTTGTAGTGTTACTTGAGGACAAGTAACATGAGATTGGGAGATTTTGATATGTCTTTTAGCATGCTTAATTTCCTTTACATTCAGCATATATTTTTTCATGAAATTGCACTTTAAAAAAAGGTATTTTCATGTTTTGGGTTGCAGGTATAACATGTGAAGAAATGGACGAATTGGAGCAAAAATGGAGTGAAAGGGAGCCGGCGCCTAGGAGCCAGCCTTTGGCATCCAAGCGCCAGACTCCAGATACTCTGGAGCTTAGGCGTCAGTTCAAAAACTGCTTAATCCGAGCCAGTGGCGCCTAGATGCCACAGTTTGGCACCTAGGCATCCGAACTATTTGGACGGTTTTCCAATAGTTTTTCACACGAAATTGAGTCTTTTTCTTTAGGGACTCATGGCAAAAAATGAGAATATATAAGGTTTTAGAGAATTTAAGGAAGCATAGAGTGTTGCAGGGAATTGAAGAAAAAGTGAGAGATTTTCTTTTCTTTCCTGTATTTTACTTTGAAATCTGTGAGAGGTGTAAAGAATTTTTGCAAGATTGCAAGGAGAATACTTTGGGGTGGTGTTCTTATTCATTTCTCAGGGAAGAAGATAATTATAATGTGTTTACATTGTCTTGTATCAAATTATTTTATAGTATTTGAATTTGATAGGTTATAAGATGATGTGTCTTGTTGTTTTCTTTATGCAATTTAAACAATTTCCTTTTTTCTTCCTCTTGTAATATATTAGCAGCATGTGTATGGTTTAAACGAAAGTTGAGTCATCTTACTTTATGAAATGTGATGGTATTTCATCTGTACTTAATTTACTTTACAAATTGGTTATTTTTTTTTATGTTAAAATTTTTTGTGAACCGATAATAATCCAGGAGGGCTATGGCTTCAAACAATTAGTGAATACCACACTAAACTATAGAGTGAAGAAAAAGTAGTCCTTAGGATAGTGAAAATAAATAAGGAGATGAATTGTAATGGGTATAAATTGGGGATTCTAGAGTGACAGGATAGAATCCTAACAATTTTGATCTAGAATTTAATGAACTAAAGCTAGGTTAGCTAAATTGAGGACATGATTTGGTGACTCTAGGGTGACAGAATAGAATGGTAACCAATGTAATCTAAGGTTTAAGAAATTGAAGCTAGGTTTACCTAACTTTTTTATGCACTCAAAGAGGGTAACGAATATATATATATTTCTATTTGTCACATGTTTATTTAAATTTTATAGTTGATTTACACCTACACTAGCTACTAGTTTCATTACAAGGGAGGGGAACCTCTAATTAGCCTGAACTTTCTGCTTCATTTAGCTTTGTGTATTTTGCTTCTTAGGAACTTAGAAGAGTAGAAGTAGTTTATTAGGATCCTTTAACACATTTTACATCAACTAAATTTCCAAGCTAAGACTTTTTAAAATCGACTAGAACTTTTCTAAAGTCATTTAAAATTAACGGCTTTCCCTGTGGGTTCGATACTCTGGGTTTAAAGATAATTCTATGTTACTTACGTGCACTTGCATTTATACCTAGTGAATAGTATTTAACCATGATAAATCTTGAGTGACATAATTTATAAAACTCATTTTAAATATAGTATTTGATCTCAATATCACTAGGTATACCATAGAATAACTAGGTGGTCAGCCACCGTAAGCCTTGAAAGATTTATTTCTAAATGATGGATGGCATTCAAAGAATAATATACTTACTTAAAGTACAATAATTTTACCTTAAAATTAATCTAATAACTAAGATGACAAAAATCTTTGTGATTTATGGATCTGCAAAACCTAAATCATTCTCTTACCTCATAGGTGCAAGATAAGTTTTATTTTATTTTGAGATCGGTTCTCCTTTTGAGAGGGATCCTTCATAGTTAAATTAAATCTCAGGAATTACTCCTAAAAACACTCTCGATTAAAGTCATTTAAAATTAACGGCTTTCCCTGTGGGTTCGATACTCTGGGTTTAAAGATAATTCTATGTTACTTGAGTGATACGTGCACTTGACGGCTTTCCCTGTTGGTTCGATACTCTGGGTTTAAAGATAATTCTATGTTACTTGAGTGATCGTGCACTTGCATTTATACCTAGTGAATAGTATTTAACCATGATAAATCCTGAGTGACATAATTTATAAAACTCATTTTAAATATAGTATTTCATCTCAATATCCATCTCAATATCACTAGGTATAGGTATATCGTAGAATAACAAGGTGGTCAGCCACCGTAGGCCTTGAAAGATTTATATCTAAATGATGGATGGCATTCAAAGAATAATATACTAACTTAAAGTACAATAATTTTAGCTTAAAATTAATCTAATAACTCAGATGACAAAAATCTTTGTGATTTATGGATCTGCAAAACCTAAATCATTTTCTTACCTCACAGGTGCAAGATAAGTTTTATTTTATTTTGAGATCGGTTCTCCTTTTGAGAGGGTTCCTTCATAGTTAATTAAATCCCAGGATTACTCCTAAGAACACTCTCGATTAAAGTTATGTCTTCCATCTCTCCTATTCATTAATGAATGTTTATGGAATGATGGAGTTTGAAGACATAGATTAAAGGGATAAGTTCGAACAAATGTTAACTTCACTTGAGCTTTAAAAATGAGTGTACCCTTCGGATTGAGCTCAACATTTGATAATCAAATTGACCATAAAGAGCTTGAATCAAAATTTTTGGTTTGAGTAACAAAGTCGGATATGGATTGGTTTTGATTAGATTTGAATGGATTTTAATGGATTTGGATTGGATTTGATCTTGATAGGATCTGGTTAAGTTTAATAGGATTGGGGGGTAAAGTTTGATAGGATGGGTTAAATTCGATAGGACTTGATTAAATTTGAGAGAATTAAGTTAAGTTTGATTGGATTGAGTTTAGAATATCCTAGTCTAAGGGTAAGAAAGGGTAATAGATTTTTATATGGAGGTGAAACCCTAACCTAAACATCTCTAAACAGGATTTTATAAGTCAACTAACCTAAATTTGGGAGTAACACACCCGACCAAGATCCTCACGACATTCCATCATCACGGGTACATTGATAGCCTCAAACTATTAACCAGTAGAATAATAGGAGTACCCTTATCGTCATAGCAATGACTTAAGGTATTCATTCCCTCTATAAAGTTATTTTAAGTATCTTCGTCTATGGCATGGGCTACTTCATTCTAGGATATATATTCCAATTGGGTATGTCAATTTATTTTATAGGTTTTGATCCTTATGTCTATCTATTGGGTACCTAGTAATCTAACTTAGGTCAATTCATGAAAAAACATTATTACTATGTAACTTCTTTATTGCTTGGTACATATATGTTATATTATTTAAATAAATTTTGATTAACTATAACTTATTTAATTATATAGTTAGTAGTAATATATTATAATTTAATATTAATGTGCATATAAAGTTAATGCAAATTGTTTTTCTTATTATTATTTAAATGAACTCGGATGTTAATACTTATTTATGTAATTTAATTGCAAAAAGGTTAACTAACAACTTATATGTTATTTTATCTATTTAGTTTAAACTAGTTATACCCTGGTTTTAAAAAAAATAAAATATTCATTTGAATTTTCAACTTGTTAGCTTTAAATGAAAAGTCAAGTACACTTTTGAATGTTTAGCTTGTTCCATTAATATAAACAAATTAAATATAAATCAAGTATGATTGTAAGAAAATTTAAGCTCGACCAGAATATGAATAACTTATGATTCGCTAAAGGCAAGTCTAATTTTTGTGCCCAAATTTGTTTGATCATGCCCAAGGGATAGAGCATAGGGACCGAGAGAGAGAAAGTGGAAGAAAGAGAAGGAGAGAGGGAGAGGACGGCTTGCCCGTGGGGGAGAATGAGGTGTTCAAGGGCTCTTTAACCCATTTGATTTCACTAATTATTTAGGTTATAAGAGTATGAACAAAAAACTCCTAACACATGTTATGGTCCTCCTATCGAATAGAAGATAAAATTAACAATATATAAAATTCTATAATTACCCTTGCTTTTTAAAGAGAATTGTATCGGACATTTTCACCATCTTATCTGGATCATCAAATTATCTCAAGATCCTTGCAGAACAATTTTAGGCCTAACGGTCCCCTAGAAAGGCTCAATTACATGCCCTTGTTTTATATGTGCTAGTGCTTTGGGACCGGGCTACTCCTCCAAAGAAATGAGCCTTCTTAAATTTTATGGCAAACAAATTCTATATATATATATATAATATATATATTACTTATCAGCAATCAAAATGTAAATCAAATAAAATAATCACAAAGTCAGATAAAAATGAAAATAATTGATATATAGCGAAGCACATTATTTTTAATTTGTAACAATTAGAAGTCCTATAGTACTTGACCACGATGAGCTTGATTTAAACTACTATTAGAGGGGGCCCAATCTTAGATGCTGAGACATATGTTTAATATCAACTGTATGCTATTAATTTATCATAATTTTTATAAGAGAAACAATTCTCGAAAGCTGGCTGCCGGCTGTCTGATCTGGATGGATTGGACGCAAGCAAGGAACAAAAAATTTTAGGGACATTTACATACAAACACAAAAGATATATAGATTTACATATCGTACAGCTTGTTTCATATTTACATAAAATATTTAGGTGCATTTACGTACAAACCACTCAATTCCTATGTATTTACAGATCTAACACATACTTCACATTTTATATTTATACCACTCAAATCTTTCACACATCAAAGACAAAATACAACCTTTCTGACTTTGAAAAGGTAAAATATATATTTATATATAAGTTAGCATGTAGGTAAAAATTAAAGTTTAGGTGTTAGATATATAAATACAAAAGAATGGAATTGGTATGAAAGTACACCTTTCAAATATTAAACAGCACATCTAAAATACTACTACTACTAGATTCTTATAATAAACACATTATTTTATGCAGTTGTACATCAATGTGTAATAAGCATAAATATTAAACTTTAGCTGTTAGATATGTAAAAACATGATATAGTATGTATGCAAATCTCCAAATTATACAAGTTCATATAATTATTTTATGAGGAATAACGTCAAGATTTACTACTTTTAATACAAGTTGTTTCAGTGATAAAAGTATATAAATACAAATCTCAACATATAATAATCAATGGAGATAGAGTGATAAAACTATTCCACAAAAAATTAAAGAAGAATAGCTTATTTGAATCGCTGGCAAATGGGCTGTCTTTGCCCGTTATCGCAAATGTGGATAGGGAGACAGTCCTATGGAGACATTTATGGAGGTCAAATCTTCTTGTTTTCCTGCTACGGACCAGTATGAGGAAAATACTCGTTTAATTCATATAATATTTACGTAAAGTAGACTGCAGAGGAGATGAGAATTTAGAATGATCTCACGTCAAAGCTTAAGAATATATATATGCGTTAAATTTTTTTTTTTAAAAACCAAAATGAGTATCTCCCCCCTCCCCCCTCCCCCCATTAAATTAATTTACATGGTGTTTACATGCATACCACTCAATTCCAATGTAATTACATATTTAACACCTAAATTTTGCTTTTTTACATTTATACCATTCAAATTTTTAATATAAGAGCAAAAATATGATCATTTTAATTTTAAAAAAGTAAAATACATCTTATCATGCACTAATAAAGTGATATATAAAAAGTGAAGTGTAGGTGTTAGATATGTAAATACATAGGAAATAATTGATATGTGGGTATAACCTAAGATTTGTAAGATTGTAGGTGTTGAGTTTTTTGGAATTTTCTACTATAATCAAGTGAGATTTAAGAACAAATAACTTCCACAAATTTTATATCGTGGGAGTTATTTGATCTTAACCTCACTTGATTACAATAGAAAATATAAAAAACTAAATAGCTACAAAATCGTAAGAATCATAAAATTTTATATGATTAAAAATACTTTCAATGTATGATGCTTAACAGCATTGACA
>NW_018251036.1:0-216 GCF_001263595.1 Phalaenopsis equestris
CACAATCACTCAGTATCCTAAACTTAAATTTCCTGGCTTTGGTACCTTGATACATTTGGGAGACTCATGTAAGTGGTCCCCTAAACCTATTAGCCCTAGGCTAGGGGGTGGCTAAGATCACTACATAGAGGACCCTTAGTCCAAATGAACTTACTAAACCCTACTTAATGAGTTCCATAATTTCATTTAAACCGTGGGAAGCCTCGTTAGCAACCG
>NW_018251036.1:367-1022 GCF_001263595.1 Phalaenopsis equestris
GGTAAACGCAAGCATGAAACGTGTAAGGAAAAAACAAAAAAAAGTCGATATTATAAACTGTAAAAGCATACCTGGCGAGTCTTCTCGTTCCACCACCTGAAACTTTAAATGCATGTTAAGACAGTTTATGAAGAGCAGAATAGGTAAAATTTTGGTAATTTTCCTATCCTTATGTCATATCTTAGTGAGTCCTTAAAAGTTTAATTAAGGATGATTTCATTAAGCGAAGCATATTAAGTGTAATAGGTCTTTAAGGTATCCAACAAGTTAAGAGGGGGAAACAGGTCCATGCCTCTCTCTCACCGACTAGTAAAAGCCTCGAGTCCATTTAAAATTATTATGTTGCTTGATGGTTCATCCTGTAAATACCCTTATTACTCAGTGAAGTCTGATGTCTCAATTATCCCTGAGAATAGGTTAATTATCATTTATCATTTAATTTGAAAATTATGTGGGTGAAGACCCTTAAAGGGGCAAGTTTGTGTAATTTGAGCACTTAGCCAAATTCTTAATCCTAATTAGACTTATTGGTGTTTCAAAGATGTTTGATATAATTAAGTTTATTTCTCTAATCCTCTTTTAGTCAATTTTGATTTAGCCTAAGTCACCACTAAGCCCTTAAGACCTAGGTGAGTGTCTTAATTAGTTTCAAAAA
>NW_018251036.1:1875-2943 GCF_001263595.1 Phalaenopsis equestris
GGACGTCGGCTTCCACGCAGCTGCTGACTCGGCCCGCGGTTCACGTCCTGAAGTGCTGTCCGGTGCGATCTCCCCCGTCCATTTGATACACGCTTGATCGAACGGCTCCTTGTCATCGTCCCCGATAGAATGATCATGTGCCCGTCCACACTAAAACCTTAAGATCTCGGCCTAGACTCAACCAAATCACTTCGGGCTTGATCCTATGGACTCATCTAAGTGAGAAGAACACATCCATATGGCTAAGGTACCATGAAATGAAGCTTAAATAAATGGAGAATCAAAATAAGCTCGTGAGGAGGAGGAGTTTTATACCTTTGCTCTGAGATGGGAGGCTTTGATCAAAGGTGCTCAACACGTTCGTTGGGGTCCAAGAAGGCTAGCAATTGAGTCCCTGTTCTTGGTGTAAAGCCTAGGTATAAATTCGACCAAGCTCGATTTCATGTGTTGGTCTAGAGCTACAGTAGAGGCTCTGTGGAAGGGGGATTTGATGGGGATTTAGTTTCTTTCACTGCTGTGAATGTGTGGGTGAATTTAATTTGAGTTTGGTGGACTGTGGAGGTGTATTGGCTTCTGTCTTGGTTTCCAATAGGGTTTCGAGCTCAAAATTAAGCTCCGACAATGGGAATTGGTAAGGAAAAATGGGTGGGATGCACTAAGGGGATCTTACGGAAGCTTTGTGTGAAGTTTGGAGCGGCCTCTCTGAGAAAATTTCAGCACACCTCCCATGGCCGTGGGAGGTGACTTTTTATAAAAATGGTCATGGGGTGGCTCTCAGGGCTTAAGTTTGGGTGCATTGTGGTGCTTAGGTGGAGAGCAAAGGAGCTCTATAGTTTGATTTCTTAAAGCTGGCCTTTGGGTTTGATTTGGGTGAAGTGCTATGGGGGTGGCCCTCAGTTTTGGGCTTCTCTGGCCACTGGACTGGCCGGCCGGCCAGGGGGGGTGGCTAGGAGCTCAGGGAACCCAGAGGAATCCATCATAGCAATTTAATGCAAATGTGCTTGGATTTGGCAAAGATATCTTAAGCATGTGCATTTTTGGAAATAAGATCCCTTAATTTAGGGGACC
>NW_018251036.1:4152-5982 GCF_001263595.1 Phalaenopsis equestris
GTGTAGTGAATGCCTTAGCTCCAGACCAACACCCAATGTCAACCCTAAGGTCCAGCAATCCTAAGGGCGACTCATCCTGAGTTTCCCCCATAGTGACCCCACCTACTAAGTATTTAGAGGTTGAGACCAACATGTGGAACTTCAAGTTGATTAGAGAAGAATTTGAAACTTCTAATGGTGAGGGTTCCATGTCTAGTCTTCTAAGAATAGTCAATAGGAAAATCCTATGGCTAGACCTTAGGCTACAACAGAGTAAAAACTAAACCTCAACCAAAAATGAGGTCAACAAGGACATCCCCTAGTTCTTCCTCCTTTGGACTCTATAACAAAATGTTCCAAATTTGAACCAATCCCCTTTCACACCTCTGCGTCCGATCTCATTGAAAAGTCCTACCATTTTGAATTCGCTGAAGATAATATTTCTTGATTTTTATCGAGAGACTTCTAAGGTGACTTTGGTCATTTAAGATGTAATTAACTATAGGGGCTTGCCCTTATAGGAATCATGACCGAACTTAGCTTAATATAAACTCTATTTAATTCTTTATATTAAATAGGGGAACTTGTCGGCAAATACAAAGGTTTCACAGACCAAACGGACATCATATTTTCCTTAGTTTATTTGATCGAGCCTCATCCTCAAGTCTTGTGTTTATCCTTCGGGATATACATGATTTGAGGTACAGTGCTCTTTCATTTAAACTTTGAAAAATTTGGGGTCAGTTTGATTTCATTTTTTTCTAAAACTAAATATATATGTAAATTAAAACGTCCTTCCGAAGTGAGTGATGGAATTTTTGATTCACGTAACCTACAGCTTCTTACAGACAACTCTTCCAACCAAAAATAGTGCCGACAATCATACAAGAACAGTTGAAGTAAGATTGGTACATATTTTCAAGAAAAATGGATTGATCAATGAAAATTTTACTGATCGGTTCCCGTAACGACCCTTCTACCATTTATATGTCCATTACCAGTCTATGGGAGATATTAGAGGAGGAGAAAGTACTGAGAAGAGGCAGATTAATTGAAGAAGTTGGACTCTACTATTTTAAAATACTTATGTTTTAATGTAACTGGGTGGATTTGATTTACTTTACTTTGCTTTAGAACTTTGTTTATATGTATAGTTTTATGTCAGTGTTCTAGTGTTGTGCCTTGATTTCAATGCTGAATTATAATTTAGTTTGCTTTGAATATGCAGAAATGTGATTAGAAAATGTAGTAGTAAAAACTGTATTTTCATATACAAAAGCTAGTTTGGTGTTATTTGTGAAAATATTTATTTGTTAATTATTTTTTGGTGAAAATTAATGTTCAGAAAGACTAACTAAACTTTAGAGTAAATTGAGTAAAAAATGAAAATTGAAAAAAAATCAAAATATGGATTTTCTTAGCCACTTGTGCCGACGCGCCGAATGGGCGCCGACAGCGCCCTTGACCCGAACAAACCCTAACACCCTTAAAATTTATGATTTGCACATTGAAACACCATTTTTACCCCTTGAGTCACCTTCAACCTCTGGTTTTTGCACTCGAGTTTTGATATTGCTTGGATTTTAAGGCAAACAAAGCTTGGATTTTATCTTCTCTAGGTACGAGCTACACTTTGAACTCAAAATTTTTTATTTTCACCAAGGATTTATCTTACATTGCCGAGATCCAAAATTTTGAGATTCTTTTTTGAAGATTTTGAGAAAATACTTTGGCGAAGAACTCTTACTTAGTAGATTTAAGTTAATCTAATTGAAAAGTCCTACCATTTTGAATTCGCTGAAGATAATTTTTCCTGATTTTTATCGAGAGTTTTTTTAGGTGACTTTGGAC
>NW_018251036.1:6149-22415 GCF_001263595.1 Phalaenopsis equestris
TTTATTTGATCGAGCCTCATCCTCAAGTCTTGTGTTTATCCTTCTGGATAGATACATGATTTGAGGTACAGTGCTCTTTCATTTAAACTTTGAAAAATATGAGGTCAGTTTGATTTCATATTTTTCTAAAACTAAATATATATGTAAATTAAAACGTCATTCCAAAGTGAGTGATGGAATTTTAGATTCCAATAACTGACAGCTTCTTACAGACAACTCCTCCAACCAAAAATAGAGCCGACAATCACATAAGAACAGTTGAAGTAAGATTGGTACATATGTTCAAGAAAAGTGGATTGATCGATGACAATTTTACTGATCGGTTCCCGTAATTACCCTTCTACAATTTATTTGTCCATTACCAGTCTATGGGAGATATTAGAGGAGGAGAAAGTACTGAGAAGAGGCAGATTAATTGAAGAAGTTGGACTCTCTACTATTTTAAAATACTTATGTTTTAAAGTAACTGGGTGGATTTGATTCACTTTACTTTGCTTTAGAACTTTGATTATATGTATAGTTTTATGCCAGCGTTCTAGTGTTGTACCTTGATTTCGATGCTGAATTATAATTTAGTTTGCTTTGAATATGCAGAAATGTGATTAGAAAATGTAGTTGTAAAAACTTTATTTTCATATACAAAAGCTAGTTTGGTGTTGTTTGTGAAAATATTTATTTGTTAATTATTTTTAGGTGAAAATTAATGTTCAGAAAGACTAACTAAACTTTAGAGTAAATTGAGTGAAAATTGAAAATTGAAAAAAAATCAAAATATGGATTTTTTGGCCACTTGCGCCGACGACGCCGAATGGGAGCCGACAGGGCCCTTGACCCGAACCAACCCTAACACCCTTAAAATTTGTGATTTGCACATTGAAACACCATTTTTACCCATTGAGTCACCTTCAACCCCTAGTTTTTGCACTCGAGGCTTGCTATTGCTTGGGTTTTAAGGCAAACAAAGCTTGGATTTTAGCTTCTCTAGGTACGAGCTACACTTTGAACTCAAAATTTTTTATTTTCACCAAGGATTTATTTTACAATGCCGAGATCCAAAATTTTGAGATTTTTTTTTGAAGATTTTGAGAAAATCCTTTGGTGAAGAACTCTTACTTAGTAGATTTAAGTTTAAAATATTCCACATTATGATTTTCAAAATTGTTAGGAATTTATTTGGACTTTATCAAATTTCTGTAGATTTACCATGACACCTAGAATGAGCAAAGAAAAGAGGAAGGTAGATTTTGATGATCAAAAGTTTGTCAATTACAAGGCCAACATTTGCTTCAATAGTTAATGTACAACTAAAAAAGTTATTCGGGATCGAGGATTTAAAAATCTAAGAAGATAAGTTGAGAGAGTAATCAATGCTTGGTAGTGGGAGAATTTATGCTACTTTACTTCCGAGATGGTTATTGGCATAGTGATGGAGTTCTACGCCAAATTCAAGAAGACTTCTGAAGACTTTGTGTTTGTTCGTGAGAAAATGGAGTTTACTCCAAGGAAAATTAATGAACTTTATCAATTGGAAGATGTGTATTGGAAGATGTGTATAGATGACAATACAAATTGTATTTTACGATGAATGAGGCCTTAGATGAAGTAATTTCTTTTCCTACTGATGGAAGAGGAACTTGGAAGGTGAAGAATAGAGTTATGGTAAACTTTCCTCTTTCTATGTTAAATGTAGTATCTAAGGCCTGACAGTATTTTATTTCTGGAATAATGATTCTAAAAAATCATTATACTGAGGTTACAAGGGATAGAGCCATCTTGAACTCTTGTATCCAATAGATGAAAAGAACATTGATTCTAACAAATCATTATAGTGAGGTTACAAGGGACCGAACCATCTTGAACTATTGTATCCAGCAGATGAAAAGAATAAATGTATATTTTATAGGAACACTCAATTTAATGCTTTTGGAGAGACTACTAGAGGTTTAGCACACCCTGCCCTGATCTTCACACTATGTAAACAGGCAGGAATTGATTATAGACCAGAAGAGCAAAGTATTGAACCTCTAAAATCTTTTGGGCCTGCCAATATAAAGACTTATGAATCTGATGTTGGATGGAGATCTAGCACATTGTGGAGATCTAGAACATTGATCACTCAGTTCAGTTTCCTACTCACCCTGTTTTTACTTCATATCGGCAGCAGAATTTGGATGGGGATGAAGAAGAAGATGATGATGATTGGTGATGCTTTATTTTGATTTTTGTTTAGTTTATGTTTAATTGTTCTTTATTATTGAGACTCTTTGTTTGTGGACTTTGGTACTTTATTTTGTTGTGTGTTGTGTTCTGAATTGTGGATTTGTGAGACTATTTTTAATACTATTATTAGTTTTTTAGTACTTTGTTGAAGGTATTTGTAGTTTACTCTTTCTCAGCAAATTTTTATATGTATTATGTGTTATTTAATGTTTTAAGTCTTGTAGCTTTTCATATTAGCACTTGTATTATTTCAGAGTTAAGTTTCAAATCAGAACCTTCAACATGTATGTTTTTTCTTTATGCATTAAACGTTTTCCTTAACTTTTAATTTTTCTTTTCTTCACTTAAAATCTTTTGAAAATTTAAGTTTGGGGGGAAGAGAAATTCCTTTTTAAAGAAAAGTAATATAATTTTATTTGTCCTCAATTAATTATATCTTCAAAATATTAAAAAAAAAATTTAACATGACCATTGGTATTAGAGGGTAACTTTAGATAACTATATCTATGTTTCTAAATATATAGCAAACTTAAGTAAAATTTTTAAATAATAATGGTTAATTTTAGAGAATAAGAGTATTTGGTATGATAGAATAAGACTATGTTTTTATATTTTTAGTAAAGAAATTTGTATTTTTGAAGTATTAAGAATCTTAGAGATTCATGTAAGAAGAAAAGATTACAACTTTATAAAAAATCATTAAAGTTAAAATAAATTTATAAAGTGACGGAATGTGAAAAGTTTTTAGCTTTAAGAAGGGGATAGTGAAGTTCAAAATCATTAAAGGCTATCTAGATATGATAATCCTCAAATGAAAAGAAAAAGAAAGAGGAGAAGAAAAGAAAAAGGCTTGAAAATGATCTTAAAAAGAAAAGAAGTAAAGAAAAGAAAAGAAAAGAAAAAAGATTTTAGGCGAAGCTTGAGGAGATGGCTAATTAAAAATTGGATTCAATTGAATCAACTTAAAGAAGAAGGTTTGACTACATTTTCTAAACTTATATTTCAGTATTAGCATATTTACTAGTAAAGTTCCATGATATTCTTTTTCATAAGAATATTCTAAGTGAATTTAATATGAATAATTTGTAAATTTCTTCGAAAAGAATAAAGAAAAAAAAATTATAGACTTGACTACTAGACATTCTTATACCTTTAATATTAACTGGAATTATTTTGAATTTTTCTTAAGTGATGTTATTTTATCTAGTGAACTAAGATATGGAAATCTAAAAGTTAAAATCTTTACCATAAGTCATATTTTTATGTATTAACGAAGTTACTTGAGGATAAGTAACAATTAAGTTTTAGGGATTTTGATACACTAAAAATATATGCATTTTAGACCCATATTTTAAACTCATTTTTTGTGATATTGCACTTTAATGAAAGTAATTTTGCATGTTTTATTGCAAATTATTGATTTTGAGGACTTGGAGAAAAAAGAAAGAAAAAGGATTGAATTTGGAGTAAAAATGGAGAAGTTAAAAATTTGTTCAGCACCGACGGTGCCAGAATGGATGCCGACGACGCCATTTGACAAAGAATTGGGACTTAATTACAAGCCTCTGACGCCGACAGCGCCAGTGTCAGTGGAAGCCCTGTTTCTAGAAGGTTCAACAAATTTGGATGCTTTTTTAAGAGTTTTTGGATGTACCTATTGGAGAACTAACTTAGGCTCTATTTAGGGGCAAAATTTGATTAGAACCCCCCTCACACTATTTCAAATTCTTCCACTTATTTAAGTTTGCCTCTTCACACACCTACATTTCACGCTATTTCACACCATTACTTAGTTATTATTTTTTTAGTTTTGAGTTATTGTGGTGAGTTTAAGTGTGAATTCTTCTCTAAAATGTGTTAGAGAAGAAGAGAAGTGAGAGATTTCTTCTGCCTACATTTCCTAAGAGAGGCTACAAAGAATTTTCTTTGAGAAAGTGTTTCAGATAAGTGTTGTTTGTTTATTATTTTTGTATGAACTTTTATTATAAATGAAATTTGTATTTTTTGTATCGTTCAGATGAAGTGTGAGTAGGTTCTTTTATCCTTCTCCCTACTCTGAGATGTGGTTAAAGGATGAGATAATGTGGATGTGTCAATGTTAAAATTTAAAATAAATTATGATCATTTTTCAACTCTGCTATTAATTTACTTTTCTGTCTGGCCAATTGAATTGTTAAAATATGTTGTGAAACATATAATCTGGGAAATGGAGTATGAGTTCTACAAGAGAGTGTGAATCACATGAATCACATTTAAGGCCAAGAAGGAGTATTTCGTACATTTAAGTCCAAGAAGGAGTATTTTGTTCATGGAATTAAGTGCAAATAAATAGGGAAATATACTTTGTTGGGTGTAGATTTGGAGATTTCTAGGGTGACAGACTAAAATCCCCAATTTGATCTTAGTGTTCAAAAACTAAAGCGAGAGTTAGCCTTCAGGGAAAGTGAAGTGGGAGCTCTGCAATGGGAGCCAGTATTCCTAGGCTAGCCACAGATTTAGGGACTAAACATAAGATTAACCAATGATTTTCTATAACACTGAATCAGGATAGAGATATAAAATTGCTCTTATTTAGCACAACACAAAGCTAAACCATTAATCTCATCTCATTTCACAAAAAAACCTCTATGTAGTGGGAAAGATGCGTTTTCATTTTAGAAAACTTCATCACATAAACATAGTTTAGTAGCTATTAATTTTAAACCTTACTTTTAAATTCTGCCAGTAGTAAATAATTTAGCTTTAATTATATCTTAAACAATTAAAATTAGTGACAGTAGTTTTGATTATTTTCTGTGAATTTCCTAGTTAATTTATCATTTCAAATTTAAAATTTTCTCATGGGATCGATATTTGGGACTTAAAAAGAAAGTCATATATTACTTTATAACAATACAAATACTTGTGTAGAATCTCAACTTTAAGTGCTTAACGTTATTATTCATAAAATACCACATCAAGTTTTTTTGCAGCATTACACAACAGAGTTAACTTTATAAATTTTACACAACTATATTTTCCAGGATCAATCACTAATGTCAAAACCTTTTGATGAAGCATACTCTTTAATAGAAGAAATGACTACTAATAATTTTGAATGACCCTCTGAACGGGTAAATCCGAAGAGTGTAGTTAGTATTCATGAGTTTGATGTAATGTGTATTTTTGCATCTCAAATTGCTACTATATCAAAGAAGATTGATCAAATTGGAATGAACAATTCTAAATACCACAAGTATTAGAAGAAAATTCACAATGGTAAATAATTGATACTCAATCATCTTATGAAACTTTAATGTTATAAATAATCAAAATAAAAATCTCTATTTTAACTATTACAATCTTGGATAGAAAAATCACCCTAATTTTAGTTGAAATATATATAACAATTAAACGAACCCCTAACGATATTCAAATAATCAAGGAAATTCTAATTATTGACCTTATTATCCTACTGGATTTAACTCTAACCCTAAACCACAAGTTAAGGAAAACAAGTTGACAATGGAAGAAGCAATCTTGAATATGTGAAATCAAATATTAAATCAAGGGGCTGCTATTAGAAATATTGAAAATCAATTAGGACATATTGCTACTGCACTTAATAACAAACCTTCAAGAAATCTTCCGAGTACCGTGGAAGTTAATCTAAAAGATCTAAATAAGGAGGAAATTAAAGCTATTCAATTATGAAGTGGAAAAGAAGTTAAAGCAATAATTTAAAGAGAAACTGAAGTTGATGAGGAGAAGGAAGAGATTGAAAGTGACCATAATGAAAAAACAAGAAAATCCAAATACAAGTCCCCTTATAGAAAAACCATTACCTCCATTTCCTCAATGATTAAAGAAGAAGAATAAAGACAAATAATTTACAAAATTTTTTGAAATCCTTTAAATGTTAACGATAAAAATTCCTTTCATTGAAGCTTTGGAACAAATGCCAAGTTATGTGGAATTTATGAAAGATATACTAAACAAGAAAAGGAAGTTTTCAAATCATGAGACCGTTGCACTATATGAAGAGTGTAGTGCTATTATTCAAAATATGCTTCCCGAAAAGTTAAAAGATCATGGTAGTTTTACTATATGTTGTGCAATTGGTGAAAAGTTTTTTGGAAAAGCCTTATGTGATTTACAAGCGAGTGTCAATCCTTTGCCTCTATCAATTTTTAAACGTTTAGATTTAGGAGAGAATTTCCCTACTACTATAACTCTTCAGTTAACTGATCAATCAATAACCTCTTATAAACGAGTTATAGAAGTTGTAGTAGTAAAAGTGGATAAATTAATTTTTTGTGTAGACATTCTAGTATTAGATATGGAGGAAGATAAAGAGATTCCTATTATTTTTGGGAGATCATTTCTTGTAACAAGGAGAGCTTTGATAAATGTGCAAAAAGGAGAATTAATAATGAGAGTTAATGATCAAGAAGTAACCTTTAATATTGCAAAAGCTATGAAATATATTGCAATAGAAAAATTAGGCAAGAAGAATTTAGTGAGAAGGAGAATGAAATAAAAGAAGAAAATTTAGATTATATTGAGGACAAATTTGAACTTTAGATTTGTTGGAAAATGATAATAAAAATTGTATTCCTTCGAGTATTAAACCACCTGAACTTGAACTAAAAGTATTACCTACCCATTTTAAATATGCGTTTTTAGAGATTCATCTACATTGCCTGCTATTGTATCTTCAGAGTTAACTGAAATTCAAGAACAAAAATTAATAGAAATGTTGAAAGTATATAAAAGGCTTTTTGATGGACTTTACCGCATATTAAATGAATTAGTCCTTCAATTTGTATGCACAGAATTCTATTATATGATTAATATGAACCCAAAGCTGATCATCAGAGGAGACTAAACCCAATAATGATAGAAGTTGTTAAATAAGAAATCTTAAAATTGTTAGATGCTAGAATTATATATCATATTTCAGACAGTGCTTGGTGAGTCAGATTCACTATGTTTCAAAGAAAGGAGGAGTGACCGTTGAAGTAAATGAGAAAAATGAACCAATTTTAATAAGACAAGTTACTAGTTAGTGAATTTGTATAGACTAAAGAAATTTAAACATGGCCACTAGGAAAGATCACTTTCCTTTACCCTTTCTAGATGTTTGATAGTTTGGTTGGAAAGAAATATTTTTACTTTTTAGATGGATATAGCAGCTATCATCAAATTCTAATTGCTCGTAAGTATCAAAAGAAAACAACATTTACAAGCCATTATGGAACATTTGCTTTTCGTAGAATGTCTTTTGGACTATGCAATGCACCAACAACATTTCAAAGATGTATAATATCAATTTTTAGCATTTTGATTGAAAATGGAATGGAAGTATTTATGTATGATTTATCTGTATTCGGGACTTCATTTGAACTATGTTTAAATAATTTAGAAAAAGTTCTAGAGTTATGTGAAAAAATAAACCTAGTACTAAATTAGGAAAAATGTCAATTTATAGTTGGAGGAGGAATTATACTCGGGCATAAAATTTCTGAAAGATCCTGCAAAATTACCACCTCCTACTATGGTTAGAGGGGTATGAAGATTTCTAAGACATGCTGGTTTCTGCAAGCGTTACATAAAAAAATTTTAAAAAATAACTAAGTCATTATGGCAACTTTTAGAAAAACATACAAAATTTGATTTTAATGAGGAATGCATAAAAGCATTTGAATTATTGAAAGAATAATTAATCACTGCAACCCATATATAAATCCATGTATCTATATATTACTATTTTGTTTAATAAGTATTTTTAGGAAATAATAATATTTATGAGTCCTACACAATTTTATATATTATAAATTAAGACAATTATTAGTATTAGAAGAAAATTTGGAATCTAATTGAACGAAAAAATAAAAGACACGATTTTGGCATTTGGTACCAACGATGCCCGCCTATATAGACCATGGCACTGACAGCGCCATCCGGAGAGCCAACGACTTCTTGAGCGGTTTTGCACATTCAGAGTGATTACGGTGGACTTTGGCGGGATTTCACTCCTAAATAACCATTGAGAGGTGTTTTTAAAGGCCTAAAAACTGCTTTGGAATACCAGAAACTTCCTAATTTTGAATTCCATGGCTTCAAATTCTAGAAATACTTCAAGGTATGGAGTTTTTAATAGAAGAAAGTTTATCAGTTTCGACACACAGAGATTATACAATAAAGTCATTAAAAAAAAAGATACTTATCAAGGAGAGAGGCTTTGTTAATCATGGATTGAGTGATCCAAGTTCACAGATTGAGAAAATTCTTGTGCAGAGACGTTGGGAAGTTCTGTGTTACACTACCGCTGAAGTTGTTGTACCAATTGTAAATAAATTCTATGCAAACTTACATAGAATTACCCAAGGAGTCGTCTTTGTTCCAGGTAAGGCTGTATTATTTACTCTAGATCAAATTAATGATTTTTATATGATAAAAAATATTCTAATTTGTCATTATACAAATTTTATCCCAACGAGAGATATGATGCAAGATGGATATAATTTTCTGACAGATGAAAATGATAATTGAGAAATCTGAGATAAGGGATACGTTAGTTTCTCTGCTTCAGTGTTTAATCCAATATCAAAACAATGACATTTCTTCATATCTACAAAATTACTCCCTACCATGAGGATTAGTAAAGTTATAAGAGAAAGTGTGATTTTATACTATTGCATTCAAATGAAAAAACCCATTGATGTGGGATTGATTGATACACAAAAAATATATGCATTTTTAAACCCATATTTTATACTCATTTTTTGGTGATATTACACTTTAATGGAAGTTATTTTGGTGTTTTCTTATAGGTTGTTGGCTTTTAGGACTTGAAGCAAGAAGGAAGCAAAAAGGATGGAATTTGGAGTCAAAATGGGGTTTTTTTAAGAAATACACGGCGCCACGATGCTAGGAGCAGTGACAATGGCGTAAACTTATAGAACGGCTGATGGATTTTACTCAACGCTGACGACGCTAGAAGCAGTGCCGATGACGCCATTTAACAAATAGTAGTGAAATTAAATACAGGACACTAGCGTTGACAGCGTCAATGTTGGTATAGACTCTATTTCTAGAAGATTCAACAAAATTGGAAAAATTTTGAAGGTTTTTTGGATGCACCTATTGGAGAACTGTCTCTAGGCTCTATTTGGGGCCAAAATTGATCAGAACATGGGCTCCTCTTCATTTCTCCTTGCTCATTTTTGCCACATCTCACCTCCATACACTTTTTCCATCTTCATTCTACCACCATTCAGGAGTCTATTAGTGATTTATCTTTAGGAGTTTAGAGTTTATGTGGTGATATTAAGTGTGAAATCTTCTCTGAGAGTGTTGGAGAAGGAGAAAAGTGAGAGATTTCTTCTTCCTAAATTTCCTAAGAGACGCTACAAGGGATTTGCTTTGAGAAAGAGTTTCAAATAAGTGTTGTTTGTTTGTTAGTGCTGTATGAACTTTCCTTTCTGAATGAAATTTATGTTTTGTTGTGTATTTCTCATGAAGTCTGAGTAATGAATAGTTTTCTTTATCTTTCTCTCTACCCTGAGATATAGTGAAATGAAGAGATAATATGGATGTGTCAATATTAAAATATGAAATAAATTGTGATGATTTTTCAACTCCAAACTTAATTTACTTTTCTATCTGGCCAATTGAATTGTTAAAATGTGTTGTGAACCATATGATACAGGAAATGAATTATGAGTTCTACAATAGAGTGAGGGTCACATTTGATTCTATGAAAGAGTATTTTGTTCATGGAATTAAGTGCAAATAAATAACAAAATATACGTTGTTGGGTGTAGAATTGGAAATTTTAGGGTGACAAAGTAAAATCTCAAGTGTTTAAAAACTAAAGCGAGAGTTAACCTTCAAGTGAAGGGAAATGAGAGCTCTAGAGTGGGAGCCAGTATCCTCCTTGCCTAACCACTAATTTTGGGATTAAACCTAGGATTAGCTAGCAATTTTCTATAACATTGTATCAGGGTAGAGAATTAAAACTACTCTTATTTGGCACGAAACATATTAAAATCATTTATCTCATCTCATTTTACCAAAATTTCATTATAGTGGGAAATATGCTTTTTCACTTAAGAAATTTTCATTACAAAATTATAGCTTAGTAGTTTAGTAATTAATGTTTAAACTTTGCACTTTAGTTTTGCTTATAATTAAATAATTTTGTTTTGATAATATGTTTTGATAATATCTCAGCTTGTTTTGATAATATCTCAGCATTTCAAATTAGTGGCAGTAATTTCGTTTAACTTTTTGTGAATTTTCTAGTTAACTTATCATTTTAAATTTAAACCTTTCCAATGGGATTAATAATTGTGGCTTAAATAGAAATTCCTTTATTGCTTGATAACGATATGTATACTTGCATAGAATCCCAACATTAATTGCTTAAATTTTTAAATCATAAATATTTCATCAAGATTTTGGCATAGTTGCATAGCAGAGTCAAACTTATATAAATTTTACACAACTATATTTTTATCGGAATTAAGTTTTTGGTGTCGTTGCCGGAGAAGGTAATGGTAAATTAAATAGATTTAGTAAATTAGGAAATTTAGAGATAAAATATACAAAATACAAATTATCAAAAAAAATAATATTAAATTAAAAATCTAAAAATAAATAATTATATACTTAAGAGTATTTTTATGAAAAGTTTTTTTACTTATTATATTTGTTTATGTGAAATATTGGAATTGAAGGTTTAGCAGCTTACAATTTAGAATTAGAACATACTATTAGAAAAATTTAAAAATAAGAAAAATAAATTAAAAATTTAAACAAAATGGTGAGTAAATTTGATAATCAAACAAATGAAAATCGACAAGCCCCTTTAACAGATTTTGCTAATCTGACAGCAGATGAACTTCACTTAACTATTTAAAATCCTGATGTTACTGCTAAATCGTTTGAGCTTAAACCTACTATTATCCCAATGGTACTAAAAAACTAGTTTGGTGGAACACCTACTGAAGATCCTAACTTACATCTTGCTAGTTTTCTTGAAATTTGAGCTACTTTTAAATATGTCGGAATGCCTAATGATGCTGTTAGGCTCACACTTTTACTTTTTCATTAAAGGATAAAGCCAAATCTTGGTTAATTTCATCAACATCTGGATCTATCAGAACTTGGGGAGAACTATCACAAAAATTCTTTGCTAAATATTTTCTACCCTAAAAAACTGCTAAGCTTAGAAATGATATTACATCTTTTTGTTAGTTTGAAGGGGAATCGACATATGAAGCCTTGGAAAGATTTAAAGGTCTTCTTAGAAAATTTTTGCACTATGCTTTACTAGATTGGTTAATAATTAAAACATTTTACAATGGATTAGTTGGATCACTTAGAATTATTATAGATGCTGTTGTAGGTGGATCACTCATATCCAAACCTTTTGATGAAGAATACTCTTTAATCGAAGAAACAATTTTCAATGGCCCTCTAAAAAGGTAAATCCTAAGAGAGTATCTACTATTCATGATTTTGATGTAATGCCTATTTTTTCATGTCCAATTGCTATATTTCAAAAAAGATCGATCAAATTAGAGTGAACTATTCTCAAATACCCCCAGTATTAGAGGAAAATTCACTATGGTAGATAATCGATACTCAATCATCTTATGAACCTTTAAATGTTATAAATAATAAAAATCACAATCCCTATTCTAGTTATTATAACCCTGGATGGAAAAATAACCCTAATTTTGGTTGATATAATTATAATAATTTGGTCAATCCCACCAAAAATTTGAACAACCAAGGAAATCCTAATTTTCAACCTTATTATCCTCATGGATTTAACTTTAACCCTAACCCACAAGTTAAGGAAAAGAAGTTGATAATGGAAGAAGTAATGTTGAATATGGGAAATTAAATACAAAATCAAGGGGCTAGTATAAATTATATTGAAAATCAATTAGGAAATATTGTTACTGCACTCAGTAACATACCTTTTAGAATTCTTCCGAGTATTGTGGAAGTTAATCGAAAAGATCAAAGGAAGGAGCAAATTAAAGCTATTCAATTACAATTTGGAAAAGAAGTTGAAACAAGGATTTGACGAGAAACTAAAGTTTATAAAGAGAAGTAAGAAATAGAAAGTGACCAAAATGAAAATGAACAAACATAAGGTCCTTTAGAAAAACTATTACCTCTGTTTCCTCAAAGACTGAAGTAGAATAATAAAGATAAATAATTTAAAATTTTTTTAGAAATCCTTAAGAAGTCAACGATAAACATTCGTTTTGTTGAAGCTTTGAAACAAATGTCAAGTTATGTGAAATTTATGAAGGATATACTAAACAAGAAAAGGATGTTTATAGATTATGAGACTGTTGCACTTAGTGACGAGTGTAGTGCTACTATTCAGGAAAAGCTTCCTGAAAAATTAAAAGATACTGGTAGTTTTACTATACCTTGTGCGATTGGTGAAATGTTTTTTGGAATAGTTTTATAAGGTTTAGGAGCGAGTATCATTCTTATGCCTCTATCAATCTTTAAACATTTAGAAATGACAAAGATTTCCCCTACTACTGTAACTCATCGTTAGCTGATCGTTCAATAAATTATCCAAAAGTAGTTCTGAAAGATGTATTAGTAAAAGTGGATAAATTTATTTTCCCTCTAGACTTTATAGTATCAGATATGTAGGAAGATAAAGAGATTCCTATTATTTTGGGGAGACCATTTTTTGCAATAGAGAGACTTGTGATAGATGTGCAAAAAAGAGAATTAATAACGAGAGTTAATGATCAAGAAGTAACATTTAATATGGAA
This sequence comes from Phalaenopsis equestris, assembly GCF_001263595.1. NCBI lineage: Eukaryota > Viridiplantae > Streptophyta > Magnoliopsida > Asparagales > Orchidaceae > Phalaenopsis > Phalaenopsis equestris. The sequence continues at coordinate 19,170 of NW_018251036.1, forward strand.
AAAGCTATGAAATATCCTGCAATAGAAAAAGATAATGAATGTTTTAGGATGGAAGTAACTGATTATCTGAGTAATGAGCAATTTCAGAATGAGTTTTAAGAAAAATTAAAGCTAGGAGATCTTTTTGAAAATAAGGGTGGGACAAAAAAAGAATATTTGGATTATATTTAGGACAAATTTGAAACTTTAAACTTGTTGGAAAATGTTAATAAACATCTTATTCCTTCAAGTTATAAACCACCTGAACTTGAACTGAAGATATTACCTGTCAATCTAAAATATGTATTATTAGGAGAGTCATCTACATTGCCTGTTATTGTATCTTCTTAGTTAATTGAAATTCAAGAACAAAAATTAATAGAAATTTTCAAAAGATATAAAAAAGCTTTTTGATGGACTTTAGCAGATATTAACAAAGTTATTAGTCTTATTTGTATGCTCAAAATTCTATTAGATGAACAATATAAATCTAAAGTTGATTTTCAAAGCAGATCAAACCAATAATGAAAGAATTTGTTAAAAAAGAAATTTTAAAAAGGCTAGATGCTGAAATTATATATCATATTTCAGATAATGCTTGGGTAAGTTCAATTCATTGTGTTCCGAAGAAAGGAGGAGTGATCGTTGAAGAAAACAAGAAAAATGAATTAATTTTAATAAGACAAGTTACTAGTTGGCGAATTTGTATTGACTATAGAAAATTAAATATGGCCACAAAAAAAGATCAATTTCCTTTACCCTTTCTAGACCAAATGTTGGATAGGTTAGCTGAAAATAAATATTATTGCTTTTTAGATCGATATATCGGCTATCATCAAATTCTAATTGCTCTAGAGGATCAAGAGAAAATAATATTTACAAGCCCATATGAAACATTTGTATTTCGTAGAATGCCTTTTGGACTGTACAATGCACCTACAACATTTCAAAGATATATGATGTGAATTTTTAGTAATTTTACTGAATAAGGAATTGAATTAGTTATGGATGATTTTTCGATATTCGAAACTTCTTTTGAATTATGTTTAAATAATTTAGAAAATGTTTTGGAAGTATGTGAAAGAATCAGCCTAGTACTAAAAATGTCAATTTATGGTTGCAGGAGATTTTGTACTTGAGCATAAAATTTCTGAAAATGGCATGGAAGTAGATCCAACAAAAATTCAAGTTATTGAAAAATTATCACCTCCTACTAATGTTAAGAGGGTAAGAAGTTTTTTAGGACATTCTGGTTTCCACATGTGCTACATAAAATTTTTTTCAAAAATAACTATGTCATTATGCCAACTTTTAGAAAAAGTTACAAAATTTGATTTTAACGAGGAATGTATAAAGCATTTGAATTATTAAAAGAAAAATTAATCACTACACCTATAATAGTTTCACCTGATTGGAAAAAATCATTTGAAAATATGTGCATTGCTAGTGATTACACTATTTGGATTGTTTTAGGATAAAAACACAACAAAGTTCTTAAAGTAATTTATTATGCTAGTAAAACTCTAATTCATGCTCAAATTAGCTACACTACTACTGAAAGAGAGTTACTAGCTATTATTTAGGTCTTTGAAAAATTTAGACCTTACCTAATTGGAACTAAATGTATAGTGCATACAGATCATTCTGCTATTATATACTTAATGCAAAAGAAGGATGCTAAACCATAATTAATTAGATGGATACTTCTCTTACAAGAGCTTGATTTTACTATAGTTGATAGAAAGAGAAATGATAATCAAATAGCTAATCATTTGTCTAGACTAGAAAGAGAAATATTTACTTATTTTTCAAATGAACTTTTATTTAATTTCATTGGTGAACAATTATATAGTATTAATGAAATGAATGTACCATAGTATGCTGATATATAAGATTATATTGTAAGTGATATCTTACTACCTGATATCAAAATTCCACAATTAAGGAAATTAATATATGTTTCAAAATTCTATTTTTGGGATGATCCATATTTATATAAATAATGTAAAAATCTAATTATTAGAAGATGTGTGCCTTATGAGGAAACTCAATAGATAATTGAAAGATGCCATGATTCTGAAATTAGAGGACATTTTGGAACAAGTAGAACTACATATAAGATTTTGCAAGCTGGATTTTATTGGCCTAATCTTTTTTGAGATGTTAATGAATATATTAAAATATGCAATCGATGTTAACGAGTACCAAATATTTCTAGAGGAAATGAAATGCCTCTAAATTACACATTAGAAGTTAAAATTTTTGATTTGTGGGGATTAGATTTTATGGGACCATTTATGCCTTCATTTGAAAATTTATATATATTATTTGCTATTGATTATATTTCCAAATGGATTTAGGCTATAGATGTACCCATATGTGATTCTTGGAGTGTTTATAAATTTTTAATTAAAAATTATTTTACAAGATATGGAATGCCAAGAGTAATCATTAACGATGGATGATCTCATCTTAGAAAAAAAAATTTATTAAGAATTATGATATTATACATAGATTCTCTACTACTTATCGTCCTCACACTAGCGGTCAAGCAGAGATATCAAATCATGAAAATAAATTAATTTTAGGAAAAAGTGGTAAATCCCTATAATTTTGATTGGTCTGCTATATTAGATACTGCATTATGGGCATACATAACTGCTTATAAGACTCCTACAACAATGTCCCCATATAGACTTATTTTTCAAAAAACATGTCAGTTACCAGTAGAATTGGAGCATTAAGCATTTTGGGCTATTTAGGAATTTAATTTTAATCTAAAAGAAGCTGGCAAGAAAAGGTTATTGCAACTCAATGAACTTGAGGAGATTAGAAATGAAACATATGATAATGCAAAAATCTATAAGGAGAAAATAAAAATATGACATGATCGGACGATTATTAATAAAAAGTTTGAATCTTGACAAGAAGTTTTATTATATAATACAAGATTGAGATTATTTTCATGAAAACTGAAATCCAGATGGTTAGGTCCATAAAAAGTGATTAAAGTCTATCATTATGGAACTGTTGTAATTAAGATCCTAATGATGGAAATATATTTAAAGTTAATTGGCATCGATTGAAACAATATTATGAAGGGCACATACCACAATTAAAAGAAATTTTAATGTTAAGTCAACCTAACTAAACAAATGGTAAGTCGGGCTGACGACGTTAAACCAAGCGCTTCATGGGAGGAAACCCATATATATATATATATATATATATATATATAGAAGCTCCTGTTGTTGAAGTACACCAGGA
>NW_018251036.1:22448-26369 GCF_001263595.1 Phalaenopsis equestris
ATATGTATATATAATTTTTTTCAGGACGGTGGCGGTGGGAACTGCTCTGCTAGGGTTTCGGCAAAGAGAATGGAGCTTGGCAGCTATTCTCTGAGGAAGACCGTCTTAAGGGTAGTGTGGGAGAGGTTTCTAAGCCTTTTATGTCTTTTGGAGGGTTTATTGGTTTTCGGCTATCCCGGGCTTTGGGTCTTCAAATCTGTAAGTTACTGTTCCATCAAAGTTTTCTATTTTCTGAGGTTGTTGCTCTGAAGTAGAATTTTTTGGGGGGAGTTCCAATGTAATTTGGAACCTTGTGAGTTTTTTCTTACTCACCCGGGTTCAAGGTTTTTTGTCTTACTCCTTTTTGGCATTCACAATGGCATCCCCTATTTACTTGGAGACTAATGCACAGTGGACCAGAGCCACTTATGCTGGAGTGGTTGGAAAAAATGTGGAAACATTGCATGACATGGAGAAACTTGTGTTCCCACAAGAGTTCCATGACACAGCTGCAGGAAAAGGAACTTCACCTTGCATCCATCCTGTTGGACATAAGGAACGGGAACCTTATGTCTTTTTCTCAAATCATTAACTAAACCAACTCAAGAAGGAGGTTCAATTCACTATGATTGGCAAATTCAGTTTGAGACACCCTAAAATGGGGCTAGTGAGAGGTTTCTTTGACTCACTGCAATTCATTGGCTTATGGAAGCTGGCTTACTTCATGGAAGGCACCTCCTAATACAATTAACCATAGAAGAAGATTACGCTAGAGTCTTTGCAAAACGGTCCATTAGAATCACTGGAGCTTTTATGAAAATACTTAAATGGACTCTTGACTTTGACCCTACCAGAGAGCCACCAGTAGTACCAACCTGGTTCAAATTACCAGACCTTCCACTTCACTTTTCAATCTCAAATCCTTTTTTAACATTGGGAGTGTCATTGGTACTCCTCTCAAAGTGGATGCAGCCACTTACAACAAAGCAAGACCAACAAGTGCAAGAATACTAATAGAAAGAAATATCACACTGCTTGAGCTGAAAAGAGTGTGGATTGATGATGAATCAGAAGGCTTTCAGTAGGAGGTAGTTATGGACAAAAACCTTTTTTTTTCAACATTGCAAAATGTTTGAACATATTCAAGAAAGATGCTACGGGCTACATCCTCCCACTAAGAGACCAAATATTTCACCTCCTAAAGTCACTGAGGGGAGGGAAACTAATCTGATTTCTGAAAGTGAAACACAACAAGCAAGAAGAAAGAAAAACCAAATTAAGAGAACAGAAAGCTCTGATGACAGACAATTGGGTGATAAAAGGGAGCATGAAGGAGCAAATCAACCTGTTGGGTCCCTCACACAGAAAATTCCAACCGAAAATGATGGAGGAATACAGATTAATGACAGAATAATAAATGATGACTTGGAGGAGGTTAATTGTATCAATAATCACCCAAACAAAGGAATATAAAACTTAAGACAGTCCTCACAAAATAAAGGAACTAAAGAGGGGTCCACAAGCAGAAAATGAAGAGCATCACACCTTCAGAGAAAATGATCTCAGAGCTTCAACAATCAATGGAAAGTGAATGGCTAACATAACAGAAAAAAAGAAAAATGATGATCAGAGAAGACCCTGACATTAATAATGAGGAAAATCAAAAGGATCAAAGAAAAAAAACTCACAAGAAACTAGGGGAAGAACAAGATCAAGGTCCCAACCCTCATCCCAATTACCCCAACAACATGATTAATATGCTATGCTAGAATATAAGGGGGATTGCTGATCCCCCTTCCTTCAAAAGATTAAAGTTTTTAAACAATAAATACAAGTGCTGGTGCTTAATTATACTTGAACCTTTGGTTCATTATAACCATCAGAAGTATGTCAAACTCTTTCCAAGCTTTTCCTTTTCCACCAATCTGAATAACAAGATCTGGATTTTGTGTAGAAATGAAATGAACTGCATGGTTCTGCTAAATCACACACAATTTATGCACTGCTCTTTTAACATGACAGACAAGGTTGGATATGCCACTTTTTTATGCTGAATCGTCTAAAACTACCAGACTAGAACTTTGGAATGATATTCACCAAATCAGAGGTTTGAATGATACTGCCTGGATTGTTGGAGGAGTTTTGAACTGCATTGCTTCACCTGCTGAAAAAAAGGGGGGCAGAAATCCATCCCTTAAAAAATATGACTGAGTTCAATGACAACATGAATACTGCTGGGCTCTTTGACCTAGGATTCAATGGCTCTGAGTTTACTTGGAGAAGGGGAAAAATATGGGAAGGGTTGGATAGGATGTTATTTTATGATACCTGGATTCAGAACTACTTGCAAACTATTGTTACACACCTCAGCTTGGTTGGGTCTGATCATAGACCTATGTTGATTTCCATCTCTGCCAATGAACATAACAATAGACCTCTTTTCAGATACCTTAATGTTTGGTCCAGCCACATAGATTTCATACAGCTTGTGAAGGAGAGTTGGAAGGACTGTGATCACACAAACTCTCTAATCAAGTTGTGAAATCTACAAAAAAAGACTGCTAAGGCTCTTAATAAATGGAATTGGAACACTTTTGGGAACATTTTTAAAGGAGTGGAACCGGCTGAGAAAGAGATTCAACTCATGGAGGAAGAACACAATAAGGGCCAGGTGGTGTGGGAGAAACAACCCTTTTGGAAGCCAATGAAAAGTTACCGAATGCAGTAGAGTGGCAAGAGCAATTCCTCAAGCAGAAGGCAGCCAAAAATAAGTTTATTGATGGAGATAGAAACACTAAATTTTATCATGCTTGCATTAAATAAAAAATAAAATGCAACACCATCCATTGTATTAAAGACAACCAGGGCAATTGGATTAGAGATGACAAAGGGACAGCTGAAAGTGTTGTAGCCTACTGTCAAGAACTTATGCATTGTAGACTAACTGAAAGACAACATGTGGAGTCTGAATTGTTCCAAGCTGACAAAGAGTTTTTCTCCAAGGTAAATTTAGCTGAGACCCCAGGAGAGGAGGAGACTAAAAGAGCCCTTTGCACTATAGATAGTGGCAAAAATATAGGCCATGACGGGTTCACTGCAGATTTCTAGAAGAAGACTTGGAATGTCACAAAAAATGAGATTATTGAAGCCGTCCAATACTACTTTAAGGGACAACCTTTACCTGACTACTTCAATACTGCTACCATTATTTTTATTACAAAATCCTTACTGAAAGAACATTGGAGTCATTACAGAACTATCAGCCTTACCAACATTGTGAGCAAGATCATAAGCAAAATTTTGGTAATGAGAAACCAACCTATTCTTCATCATCTTATTAGCCCCAAACAAGCAGCTTTCGTGCAAGGGAGAAGCATTGGGGATAATGTTATGCTTTCTCAAGAACTCCTTTTTGACTTAGATAAATCATGTGGAGGGGATAACATCATTTTTAAACTGGATCAGAAAAAGGCTTATGACATGATCAGTTGGAGTTTCACCGTGGAGATTATGAAGTCTAAGGGCTTTACAAATGATTTTTGCAAAATCATCCAAAGATGGCTGGAAGGAAATGCTAACACTATATTAATTAATGTAAAAACCCATGGGTTTTTCAAGGTAAATAGGGGATTGGGGCAAGGTGATCCCTTATCACCAACCATTTTTATACTTGCACTAGACTACTTGTCTAAAATAATAGACAAACCAGGGACCAGAAAAGATTACAACATATATCATAACATATCCAAACAAGATATTAGCCATCTAATATATGCTAATGATATCCTGATATTCTCTAGGGCCAACAAAAATGCTATTAAAACTCTTTATGAAGGTATTTAAAAATTCTAGCAAGCTTCTGGCTTTGAAGTGAAAAAAGAGAAAAGCCAGATTCTTTTTAGCAGGAAATGCTCCATTGCTTGCAAACAATGGACATTAGAG
>NW_018251037.1:0-1571 GCF_001263595.1 Phalaenopsis equestris
ATCGTAAGAAAAACATAAATCGAGCAAAACAAAACCCTCTATCACATATGGAAGACCAAGCTAAATGTAAGACTTTAGTAAAGGTGGGGGCTCAGAGCTAGGCCTTGTGCTTCCAACCTTGAGCAAAATCTACCGGCCAAATAATCTTATAAGAGCATGTTCTAGCCTAATCAAAATAATTAACAAGTGGACTTTCATAATTTTACATTTAAGATTCTTTTACTTTTTCGTATAATATTTTGTTTAGCAGTTAAAAGTAGCAATGTGTTGTGAAAAACATGTTTTGATTATATTTAAATATGTTTTGAAAGTTTAGATTGTCCACAAGTTAATCATCCTAATTGGTCTAAAAATACCGACAACCTAAGAGTGTAAGGGGTAACTTCTTACCAATTGTTGGTGAACAATAACATCAGTTTTATCCCCTCTCAGAAGATCGTCGAGATTAGGAGATACTATTCTAATATCCCACTTCATATCCCTCATTTAGCACACATAAAAAATATAATCATCGTCTTTACCACCTGAACCTCAGACTTATACCAGCTGATAATCCATAGGTGGCCATACTAAATATCCCTAGTTGCTCACAAGGGTTTAGACACTGTATCCAAAGCCCATACCCTTGAGCGTTGTGTTATTAATATAGGATAATTAATGTCGGGGTATTTTCTATTGATTTGTGAATTATTGGGTCCTGAGTCATAACTTGGTGGGTCCTTAGGAATTTCATGTCAATTTAGTTGTTGTTATATTTTGAAGACCATCTTCTTCAAAAAACTGTATCAGACTCATAGATCCTCTAATGTATCAAGAATCTTTCAAGAATGTCCAGAGATATATTATAAACAAACATAGGATCTTCTAGATCACTTTAAGTTCATTTTGGTCTCGCTAAACTGCCAATTAGATCATCCAAGTTAAATTAATGCCCTTAAGTTGTGCTCAACATATATCTTAACCAGCCCATGAGTAGGCTATGAGTTACTTGTCTTACTACGTTTGAGGTTTTGATTGGATGGTCACCCCAAGGGTGAGCTCAATCATTTTAGTGAGCTAGTAGTGTTTAAGATAAGTTATGTTCTTTCTTCTCTTATCCCTTTAGATAGTTTCAGATCAATCCTAGCTTACTACCAAGCTATTTGATCTTTTAATGGGTAGATTCGTAATTAATTTTTTTAAAAAAGTTAAGTGAAATGGAATTAATTTTTATTGAACGATTGAATTATGTCTAACCATTAATCTGGGGCTTCAAAATAGTTAATTATTGTCTTGCTATCTCATACCCCTCACATTGGAATCATCCAATGTACTCATCCTCCAAATCATAACAATTTGATTAATTACAATCTTACCCTCTTGTAAAGAATAATGTGAATTTGTTTCTGCCTCTTATCCCTTTATGCTTTAATTATCATAGGGAATCAATTCTGATAAATAATACCCTTTTACCCATTAGTTTAACCAAAAATTTTAATTAGGGCTCAAAATTCCATAATTACTATTTTACCCCGAAGGTTCTTTACTTCATGCTTCCTTCAATTTAATTCAAATGATTTTGAAACTTTGTT
>NW_018251037.1:2774-5545 GCF_001263595.1 Phalaenopsis equestris
GAAAATTAGGGCTAGAAGCATAGAGGTGTCCTCTGACCTTAAAAAAATCAGAAGACAGCCCTAAGCATGTGAGGAACAAACCCTCCGAATTTCACTTTTTTATGATTAATATTTAATTATAGATGATTTAAGGAAGTTTTAGATTTTTTAATAAACTGAAAAAATAAATATAAAGCAACTATTTTTAATTTTTAGTTCACATTATTCTCCTCTATTCACTGAGCACATATATTTTTCTTTTATTTTGTAATATTTTTCTACATCAAGTTTTGAATTTTTGAAGTTTATATAATTTTTTAAATCAGAAAATACCTTAATTTCTTACTTATCCACGCTGGCGCCACCGCATGCTTGTACGCGCCGAACTTTCCAAGTGGCTCTCTCTAATTTGACACCACCATCCACGTAGCCCTTAACTCAGCCTCACGTTCACGCTCCATTCCATCGTCCGACTGCATCCAAGTCGTACATCCAATAGATGCGAAAATGGTTGACATCTGCTCATCGTCCCCAAGTGACCTAACCCGAGAACTGCTCGTTTTCTAACCTTAAGATCTTGCTCGATAACCAAACTAAGTGAGTTTTGTTCTTACACCTTCATCTAAGTGATACAAACACATCTATATGCCTAGATACGTATGAAATACAAGTTTGCTTCATAAAGTTCCAAACTAAGGGCATAATTAGGGATTTAATCCATACCTTTTTTCAAGAGGTGTAGCCTCAATTGGATTGGTTCCTAAGCTTCATCTTGAGTCCACGAACGTCCTCCAAGTGTTGCTTTGCTTCAGTGTTGGGTCTATGTATGACTTTAATTGGAGGGTGGATCGGGTTTGGTCTAGGACTATGTTAGGGTGCTCAGGAGAGAGGGGTTTTGATTGGGGAAATCTCTTTGAGCACTTATGAAGCTTTTGGAGCAATCAATTTAGAGTTTTGGTGAACTTGGTGGTATGTCCGTGAAATTTCCTGATTTTCATGATTAAAATTGGGGCTAAGCAGTGAGGGAGAGGGCTGGAAAGTGGTTGTAATAACCTTAGGATGGTTGCAATTGAGGTTTGGAGTGATTTTGGCAGGGCTTCGCCAAGGTCAGTGCACTTCTCCTCCATGGCCTTGAGGGATTGTCAATTCATAGAGGGGGAAGGAGGCTCCTATTGGTAGGCTAAGGTGTCCAAAAGGCTACTGAGGTGGAGGGCTAACAAGGGTGATTGGCCGGTTGAAGTGGGTCAGCTTGGATGGGGAGAATTTTTGGTTCAACCCATTGTGGCTCTCCTTGGTTTGGTGTTTTTCGGCAGCTAAGGTGACCGACCAGCCCTTTTAGGTAGCTCAGGGAAGTCAATGATAGGGAGATGTGAATCCAATTGTGTTGGAGCATGGCTCTCATGTGGCTTGGAAGAGGCTCCATGGATTGCATGTGGCTTGTCCAAGTTTCATGAGAAGGGATTTTGGAATTTTGGGGTATTTTATGAGGTGGTGATGAAAATCAAAATTTGGATGATTTTAATTATGACATGGCATGGGGTATGATTTAAATTTCATTAATTGAATGTTGGGAAGAATTTTTTCATGTAGGCTTTAAAAATTGGTTTGGAGTTGGGCATTTAAATTTAAGGATGAGAGGATTGATTTAATTTTGGGTTTGGGTGATTTTGAGTTTAAAATTGTGCTTGAATTTGAGACCTGACCATCTTGACCAAAGGTCTAGGGCATGAGACCACCCACATGAGTTTCCAAAAGAGTTAAGAGGTAAGTTAAGTGTGTGTGATTTTAGGGTTTGGAGATGTGTGAGTTTGTTATAGGTTCAAGTGTGTGCGTGAAAGTCCAAGCCACCCAAAGTCAAAGGGGATGCCTTTAAGGCTTAGATTGATCCTATAGGAATGTTTCCTGAGCTTGCCCATGTTGGTTCCAACCTCATAAGTGCTAGAGGTTAGAACTAACATATGAAACTCCAGAAAACAATAAGTGTTTAAAATTTCTAAGGGAGGTAGGCTCCACTACTAGTCCTCTAAAATAGTCGATAAGGAAGTCCTATGGCTGGATTTTATGCTTCTAAAGAAGAGAAACTATACCTCACCAAAATTGAGGTCAACAAATGGACCCTCAATAAGTGTGGTGTGTCGCACAAGCACAGCACGCATTTTGGTCTTGACCGAAATGATCAACCATACCATCATAGACGTCTAAGCCAACATACCTAGAACAAAACATATAATTGAGTGAGGAAGGTTTCTGCTAGGTATTAGCAGGTGTACTTTAAATTGGAGTTATAAATTTTTCATCATGATCTTTGTTCTTTTCCTTTGTAAAGGGGAGTTTTATGAATTTAGATGGGCAACCGTCAGGGTTCCTTGTTGGCAATATGATAGTCACGACAAGCTTGATTTGTTTTTCATTTCAATTTGGATTTAGATTTAGATTTTGTTTTTGTGGAAATTTCGAATTTAGTGGTGAGAAGATCAAGTTGAAATGGAAAACATAAGGATTCACATCCAACTTAAAGATCGATTAAGGAAATTTTACTACCTTGAGAAGGAGAGCTCAATGGCTCACATCCAACCCAAGAGGTAGCAAGAGGGAATCAGAATTTAGATATTGATCCCAAGATTTGATTTTACTATATTGGGAAGGAAAGCTCAAGGACTCATATCCAACCCAAGAGGTAGCAAGAGGGAATCAGAATTTAAGTGTTGATCCCAAGATTTGAATTTTACTACATTGGAAAAAAAAAGCTTAAGGACCCACATCCAACCCAAGAGGTAGCGAGAGGGAATCAA
>NW_018251038.1:0-284 GCF_001263595.1 Phalaenopsis equestris
AAATTGGTTTTAAGACCACCTTAAATGGATTATGGAATTTAATTCTCTCTTTCGGGATTGATACACAAATTTCAATTCCCACCTCGGGGTCAACACTTACATATGATTCCCATCCTTTATAAATACCTGAAATTTCATAACTCAAAAATTCACTCTCTGATCCCTAGCAAGAGTCTCTACTCCTTGATTTCAATCAGACGATCACCTGCTAATTCACCGGCAGAAACAAATCGCACACACAACTCTACTCATACTTCTGGGTCTGTTGACTTAGAAGTTTGTAT
>NW_018251039.1:0-4785 GCF_001263595.1 Phalaenopsis equestris
TTGTAGTAATTTGATTATATATTAAGTTAGTGATTCTTTTAGTACAATAACATATGGCTTAGACATGTTAGAATAAATGTTTTAATGTTAAGTGGACCTGTGCTAAATTGAGTACTGGCGCTTAAGCACCAAAATTTGGCACTTAAGCGTGACAGTTAAAAAAACATGTGCAAATTTTGATTTCTAAAATTTCTATCTGGAAATTGGTTGGCTTGAACGCAAAAGAGTAGTTCTAAGATGTGCCTAGGAGTTATGGGGGAGATTTAGAGCCTATAATTAGAAGGTAATAAAGAGAAATTTCACCATAACTTCATTTTTACCCTAAATTCTAAGTGAAAATGAGAGAGTCATGGAGAAATGTCATCTTGGGAGAGTGATTTAAAGAAGAAGGAGGAAGTAATGAGAAAGAAGTTTATTAGTTAGAGTGCACAAGAGATGTATAATGGTTTCTTAGCCGTTCTAGCCTTTAGTATCGAAGGAATGACAGATAAGATCACTAAAATTTAGGCTAACATGGCTTCAATTGAAGTAAAAGTGATGGATGTTAATGCACATCTAGATCATATGGTATGGCAACTAATGATGCATTTTAGCCACACCTATTTTATAGAAGAAGCAGATAAGACAATGTATCTGAAGAACAAATGAATTGAAGAAGATTCAACTATATTTATTAATCATCGTTCGTTCTTTTAGATATACATTCCAAATGCTCAAGGAGAGACTAACAATAGGCCAGAATTTCTTCCATCAACTAGAGAATGGAATTAAGCTACTAATTTAATGCTTATGTTTAGTTTTTGTGTGTTTGATGTTTGTTTGTTAATTTTAAGTGTTTTTCAAGGTGTTTTCATATGTTATGAAAGTCTAATTTTGTATTAAGAATTTTCTCATCCAAGACAATTGGAAATGAGAATTCATTTATTCAAAAATATTTTTAATCATTCGTCAATTAACATTAGTGTTTATTTTGTGTGAAATTTTTTGTTATTTAGTGTTGAATTGAATTAGCTAAGATTGGTGAAACATGAGTACGAAAAGAGATAAGAGGAAGAAAAAAGTATATACAGTGTTTTGAGACCATAGAGGGTTGGTTGACTTAGGCTAGGAGTGCATTTCACTTAAATGAAAAAAATCAAAATTTGTGCACTAGCGCCTAGGTGTCAAAAGCCGTTCTTAAGTGCCGCCTACACAAATAAACTTGCGCCTAAGCGTCAAACCATTTGTGCTTAAGCACCGGTTCACGAAAATCGGTTTGCGAACAATTTTAAGTGCATTTTTGGTCTGAAAAACTCCATTTTTTCTCTTCTACGCATCACCTATTATGAAGATTTCTTGGTGGATTTAAGCCGAAATTGATAGACTTGATCTTCTTAAGGTTAGAGCTACACTTTTATGCAAAAACTTTTGATTTTCACCATGGATTTTGAGTACATTCATGAGCTACCCTAACATCACTATTCATGGTGAAATTTTTGGAAAAATTGATCGAAAATATATGGATTTGTTAGTTTAAGCTTTTAGGAGCTGAGTTTAGTGATTTAGAGTTGATTGTTAGATTTATTTTGAATTTTATACATTTTTTAGAAAATGACAACAAGAATGAAAAGAAGCAAAGGAAAAACTCCGTTTGATTCAAGTAAATTTGTTAGTTCGAGAGCTCAGGATCGGCATAACGATCCACTGCATTTGAGGAAATTAATTCCTGAGCCATGTTTTAAAAGTCCGGGAGGAGCTGTAGAAGAGTTGATTGTTAGCCGCCAGTGGGAGCGGTTCTGTTATGTTTCTGCTCACACCGTCATTTATGTAGTATGAGAGGTCTATGCTAATCTCTTTGAGGCTAATGTGGAAGAATTCATAGTGCGAGGGATGACAATACCATTTTCTCCTTAGGTAATTAATTAGTTTTACCATTTGGCTCTTAGTACTTTGTGTTTTTATACAAACTATAGTCCTACTGAGGAGGAGCTAGATGAGATTATATCTTCCTTAACGTTTGGGAGAGGATTATGGAAGATTACAAATGAAAGAAGAGTAAATTTTTTTGCCTCAAAGTTGGATACCAATGCAAAGGCATGACACTATTTTATCTCTGCTTGTCTGCTACCTATAAATCATCCAAGTGAAGTGACTCGAGAGAGAGCAACCTTGAACTACTGTATTCAATAGTCCAAGTCGATTGATATTGGAGGATTGATTTATGGAGTTATTACCAATTCTACCATTGCTGCTACTACCAGGGCTTGGGATTTGCAACCTTGATCTTTTCATTATGTGAGCAGGATGATGTTAAATATAATAGCTGGGATGAGATCTTACAGCCACTGAAGCCCATTACTAGTGTGAATGTGAAGACTTATTCACATCATTCTAATTTTGGTTGGAAGGGTGGATTCTCTAGTAGTTTTGCTGCCTCTACTTCACGAGCCTCAACTTCACATGCTTCTACATCATGGGGGGTCAAACATCTAGTTCTGATACTCAGTCATAGCTTATGGGAAAAATATTGAATAATGTTTTTTATACCAATGAACAAGTGGCAAATTTAGAACCTTTTGCAGAGAATCTGGATGGGTATATGAGAAGAAGAAGTTATTATGAGGAGGAATACAACACCGCTATGGAGCATCTTAATAGAGGTAACCAAGATGTTGTATTTCCCCAGTACCATAAACATCCACCATATGAGCTTGCATATGCTTGGCGTAGTGATGATTGTGATAAGGAAGATGATGTTTAGTTGGATTTGTAGTTATGTTTTATGTTTTTTGTTGTTTTTTGTTTATGTATTGTTACAAACTATGGATTGCATATACTTATTGTTTTCAGTTAAGACTATTGAAATTGTTAGTTTTAGTTGTTGTGTTTTGTAGACATTGCTGTGATGTATTTGTACTTTTGTGTAGTTAGTATGTTTGTGTGGTAGTAATAATGTTAACTGTGTTGTTTGGTGTATTTAGTTAGTGTTTGTTGAACTGAATTCAAAATCTTGGAAAAGTTTAAAATTTAACTAACTTTTTAGTTAAGAGTTGCATGTTAAAAATTCTTTTTCAATTTACTACCGGTTATTTTTATTTATGTTGCAATTATTTTTGTTTGCCACTGTGTTTATTTGGTTTTCAGTTATACTCCACTGCATAGAAGTCTAATGAATCTCTTTATATTAAGTAGAATTAAAAATTTGATCAATTTATTTTTCTACTCTTATTTTTAATTTTTGTACTTGAATATTTAAGATATAAAAATTCCTGCAAGAATGTTATAGTTAGTTTTCATTCGTGCTTTTATATATGATGCTAAATGTTTTATTTCTGTTAAAAATTTAAGTTTGGGGGGGATGAAAAATTTTAAAGAAACTTAAAAGTTTATTTGTTCTCAATTATATTTTAAATAAATTTTATTTTAATGTGAAAAATTATTATGTATATGAAGTTTTATTAAGGAAGCAAAATTTTGATTTTAGAAATGAGTAAGAAAATTTAGTTAAAATTTATAGTAATGAAGAAAAACATAAAGTTTAAAATTTTTAGTGTAGAAAATGTTAATATAGTGTAACTATCTTTAGTAAGAAAATTTGTATTTTTAAAAAATTTAGAAATTTAGACTTTTATTTTTAATACTTAAATTTTTTTTATTAAAAATAATTTTCAAAACTATTATTATATTTTTAAGTAAAAAATTTATATAAGAGCTTTGCTTTAGGAAAGTAGAAGTGTAGTTCAAAACTATTAAAGGCCTATCCAGATATAGTAATCCTTGCCTAATAAAAAAGAAAAAGAAAAAGAAAAAAAAGAAGGGAGGAGAAGTTTGAGGACTAGTGCCTAACCAAAAATTGGTTCCACATTTGATCTTTTTACAGTATAAGATTTGGGAAACTCTTATGCTTAAAAATATAACATGACAAGTAAAATTATTCTTAATAAAAATTTTTAAGTGGAGATAATGAAAGGGTTAAATTCTATATTTGGAAAATCAACAATATTTTTGAATTAGATAGGAATTCATATTTTCATATTTCTTAACATTAAAAAATTCTAAACATTAAGTTGGTCTCATTTACTAATATTTTCATCTAAATTGAACTATCATATTTCTAATTCTAAATTTTAGCAACTCCTAAAGAAACTCATATGCATTATCTACTTATGTTGATTTTTAAAGATTGAAAGGTCACTTGAGGACAAGTTACATCTTACGTTTAGGGAACTTTGATACACCTAAAATAAATAATGTTTTTTTACACATTTTTATACCTATTTTTTAGATTTTTTTTATTGAAAGGTATTTGTGTTTCTTTCTTGTAGGTACAATCAAATGGGTAGAAAATGCTAAAAGGAGTGAAAAAATGTCAAATTTGGAGCAAAAATGAAGAAGGAGAAAAAATGAACTGGGGCATCTAAGCATCCAGGATTGGCACATAAGCACCAGAGCATCCGTTCCAAAGCGCCAAGTACCTCGCAATTAAGATTTACTGCACGTAGACTCTCCACGTTTTATTTTTTCTCTTGTTTGTCATTTTGTTGTATGTCCCTTCTTATTCGATTCCTCTCCTCTTTGAATCACTAATCTGATTTGGGAAGGAGATGATACATGATGCTGAAGTTAGGAAAATTGAAAATAAGTTTTGAAACAACAACATAACCTTAATAAAAAGAATTTATCTTTAAAACTTCTTTTAAAATCTCAATTCCCTTTCACATATAACACAAGTATACGTTCCGTTCAAGTAATATAGAGCTCTAATTGAGTCCTATATATCAATCCCACAGGGAAGCTGGAAATATA
>NW_018251039.1:5886-34800 GCF_001263595.1 Phalaenopsis equestris
TATATATATATTCCAGCTATTTATGTTCTATTATAAACTAAAAATAAAAACAAAGTAAATTATGAAGTTTGAAGTTAAACTACTTAAGTGAAACACTACTACATATGTAGATGTACGACTATAACAAGTAAATTAAACTAAATGCTAAACTTTCAAAAGTAAATTGCTGAAATAAAATAAATATTTTTATTGAAGAAAAGTTCAAGTATGAAAAAACATCCTTCCCCTTTATAATGAAAATATGGCTTGTGAAGAAATTGAAAATATTTGAAAAATATATTTAAAAATTATTTTGTGTCAAATAGGAGCAATCCTATTCTCTACCCTCTCCCGAGCGCTATAAAGAACATTGACTAATCCAGAGTTTGGTTCCTAATTATGTGGTTAGGCTGTGAGGATGCCGGTTGTCACTCTAGAGCTCCCACTACTCCCTCATTAAATGGCTACATGCTCACATTAGTTTCCAATCAATTGAACCAAATTGGCGAATCTAATCTGTCACCTTAAAATCTTCCAATTCTATATTAAATGGCTACATGCTCACATTAGTTTCCAATCAATTGAACCAAATTGGCGAATCTAATCTGTCACCTTAAAATCTTCCAATTCTATATCCAACGAAGTATATTTCTCAATTTATTTAAACCCAATCCCATGGATGAAATACTCTCCCATAAAATAAAAAAATAATTCTCCTTTTGTTGTAGAAATCATATCCCCTTTTCAGAACATATATTTCTCAACACATTTTAACATTTCAATTGGTCATGAAAAATAAATGAAGATTGGAGTTCAAATCATTACAAATTATTGACATTAAAAATAATGTAAAACAAAATCAATTCTTCACAAAACCATATCTTAAAGTTGAGAGAAGAACAAAGAAGACTACTCAGAATTCATGAGAATGATACAAGAAAATAAGGATTTCATATATTAAAATAAGTTTACAAAATAAAATAATTAAAAGACAACTTATCTCACAATCCTTAATTAAAAATACAACTTAACTCACAATCCTTCCCAAGAAAATCCCTAGAAGTTTTCTCTAAGCAATTCCCTCTTTAGAATCACTCCCAATTCTCTCTTAGAAATGTAATGAAGCAGAAATCTCTCACCTTCCCTCTCCTCTTACAACCTAAGAAGAAAATCTCCTTATCTCTCTCTCTAACACACACCAATTCTCTCTCTCTACCTCTCGTCACACTCTAGAAGTCTCCCTTCCTTTTGGTTTGCTTCCTCCTAAAATAGTTTTAATTCCCTCCAAAATTCAAAAGTCAAAACTTTGAATTTCAAAAGATGTGCCTCCTTGATCCAAGAGTCAAATCCCTTCAAATTAGAACCTTCTATAGTGTCTAAATGCATTGAATCACTCCATGGGGTGCTTAGAACAAGTTTCCCTTAGAAAATTTGCTCAAAATTTATCTTGAACCGCCTTAATTTGACAATGTCATGCCTGGCGCATCGTGCACCAGCTCTCTAGATTTTGGCGCATCATGCGACAAACCCCAAAATTGGTTGTTTTTGCTCCAAATTTTGCTCCTTTTGTCATTTTTTCTCCAAATGCCTAAAAATAATATACCTGCAACAAAAATACAAAAATACCTTTCTTTAAAGTGCAACATTACCAAAAATATGCATAAAATGGTACTTAAAATAGTATATTATTTTTTAATATCAAAATCCCCAAAACTTAAATGTTACTTGTCCTCAAGTGACACTTTTATTACATAAACGCATATGAATTTAGGATATAGATTAACTTATCACTTCTATACTTTAGTTGAATAATAGAATAATAAAATTTAAGAAAAAAAATTAATAACTTAGCTTCAAACTCCAAGTTTAGGAATATTTAGTAATCAAATTTAAGATTTTTGACACTATTCTTTTCAAGAAGAATTAGAATTTGTCATGTTAAGGACCTTTAAAATGTTCTTATGAAAAAAAACTTCATAAAACTTTACTCAAAATACTACTAATACTTCAATACAAGTTTAGAAAGTGTAACAAAGCTTTTTCCTTAAGTTGATTCAAGTGAAGCCAATTTTTGATTAAGCATCTCCTCACCTATTTTTTTTTTCTTTTCTTTTCTTTTCTTTTTTTTTTCCTTTAAAATCTTTTTAATTCCTTCTTTTCTTTTTTTTTCCTTTTTCAAGTGAGGATTACTATATCTGGACAGCCTTTAATAGTTTTGAACTTCACTATCCTCTTCTTAAAGTCAAAACTCCATACCTTACCTTACTTAATAAAGTCATGCTAGTTTATGAATTCATGCTAGTTTATGATTTTTCATAAAGCCTCATTCCTTTCTTCTTACATGAAACTCTAAAATTTACATGAAACTCTTAAATTCTTGACACTTCAAAAATACAATTTCCTTTACTAAGAATAGAAAAACATAGTCTTATCCTATCATACCAAGTAATCTTAATCTTTAAAATTAACCTTTATTATTTAAAAAATTTTCACTGCCTTTTACCTAAACTTAGTATAATACTTATAAACATAAGTATTGTCATTTAAAGTTAAATCTTAATATCCCAGGTCATCTTAAATAAATTCACTTTAGGACAAATAAAATTTTGTTTTCTCCATTTTAAAAGAAAATTTTCTTTTCCCCCAAACTTAAATTTTTAAATGATTTTAAATACATTTTAGTATAAAATTTTGGTTGGTGATAGAAAACAGTAATTACATGAAAATAGAAACTAACCTGTAGAGGATTTCTGAACATGAAATTGGTTCTGGTATACTACAGGTACTAACTATAAAACTACATACAAGCTTTAAACAATTAAATAAAACGTAATATATTCTAAAGAACTTGTTGGGAATTAAAATAGAAATACTAAAACTAAAAATAAAAATTAAAAATACTACACATTCAATAAGATCAAATTGATAATACTAAAACTGAAACTGACAAGTAAATGGCCTACAATTACTATTACAAATTACTGGTCCATAATATAACATAAAAGTCTGAATATAAGTCTTAAATAAAAAGTGCAACACAATACAAAAAAACACAAACAACACATAACATGAAATCAAACTAAATCTAAATAATCACTTCTCATCTCCTTCTTCACCACCATCATCATCATCTTTTTCTTCTTCTCTTGCTTCTTCACCTTCATCGCGAATGGGAGCATAGGGAACAAAGCTGGGTACATTAGGAAAGTTGACATTATGTTCACCCATGAAGTGTCACATTTTGACATTTTGAAAATCTATATCATGTTGAACTCTCCTTTGCTGATATTCATCACTCTATGCATTCCTTGCATCTATCTCTCCCAACTGAGTCTGTATATTAATGATATCATATTGTTGAATCATGAGTTGGTCCATAACACCTTCCAAAGATGCAACACTAGAAGTAGATGCCCCTGCAGCAGATGTAGAGGGCCTATCCCTTCTTACCCTTTTAGACTCAACAAATTGTTCTACTCTCTGAATCATGTGCTTCCCATTCAGATTTAAGGATGTAATCTATTTTCATTTCTATGGGATTCAACTCCTAATTGTTCACATAAAGTGAAAATCAGGGTAGGATATCCCAAACCTTCAGCAGTAGCACTGTCAGCAATACTCCAAGCCTGATGAACTATAAGTGCACCAACGTCTATTGCCTTCATGTTTTGAATGGAATAGTTCAACACAACTTGATCCTTTGTAACATCAGCAAGATGATTTGTAGGTAAAATTCTAGCAAAGATGAAGTGATGTCATATTTTGAAATGAATAGTTAACATGGAAGAAGGGAAGTTAACTATCTTATTATTATTATTTATTTTCCACTCCCCGCTTCCATCTGTCAGAAAGGAAATAACTTCTTCTAGTGATGAATCAGTGATAGCAAAAGCGGCATATTCATCATGGAAGACATTTCTAAGCCCATAAAATGCATTGATCCTTTCAGAGGTAAACTCAACTTGTGTACGCCTCACTAAAATGTGATCTCCCGCGGTGAATCTTAAGTTTGCATAGAACTCTTGGACCATAGGGATGATCGCTACGACAGTGAAGTAGCAAAATTGTCTCAATTTTTGGTGTGAATGAACCTCTTGACCTCGCCTCCTGGGTTTGGAAACGCCCGTTCCTGGATCATTCTTTTGTTCTCCAATAGTGTATTGTAACTATATTGGGCTTTGAAACTAATGAATTGTCAAGCATTGAAGTCCTCGGTCGGTCTTCCTTGCTTAACTTGGAGATCCATTGGAGATTCTATAAAATCCAAATAAATTCCAAATAAATTATTTAATCTCAAATATAATTCCCTAAGTAAGATTATTTGGTAAGAAACTTTTCACCATGAGTTTCCTTCAAGCATTTTCATAAAAAATCCCATTTTTTGAATCTCCTAAAATCCATAGTGAAAATAAAAGTTTTTTAAGTTAAAGTGAAGCTCTTACCAAGAGAAAATAAAATCTAGGATTTTTGGCCCCCAAATCCTGCACTATAGCCCGCAATGTGATGCCCTAGACAAAGGTATTGAGGTAAAAGATGACTCAGGCATCGAAAATGGAGGTTTACATGCAATTTTATGGTTTTCTAGACAATATAGCATGTTCGGACTTTTGGCGAATAATGCGCCAAGGCTCTGTAAGTTGGCACATCATGCGCCAATTTGGCGCATCATAGGCCAGAGCATATTTTTGCCCGATTTCAGTTTTTTTGGCAATCTGCTCTGTACCACTTTACATCAACCTCTATTTGACTCAAATAAACCTTTTTAAGAATAATTAAACATCAAACTAACACTAAATTTTCACAAGCAACACAAAACTCATATTTATATACGAAATCTGAGTTAATACAAACTAACATTTTTCAAGCCAATACATAACAAATTCAGTGTTTTAAAGCAGGCCAACATCCTAAACACTGAAATCTAAACATCAAACTTCAAAGAAATAACATAGATATTGCAACAATAGAGAGTAAAGGCAATCCAACATAACAAACCGAAACAAAAAATACTATACAGAACATTTCGTCCTAACTCAATTTCAAACATCTTATTCACTCTCGTTCTCTTGGAGATCTCCCATAGATTGGTAGTGCACATATAGATTGTAGAAGAGCCTAAATGGAAATTT
This sequence comes from Phalaenopsis equestris, assembly GCF_001263595.1. Classification (NCBI taxonomy): domain Eukaryota; kingdom Viridiplantae; phylum Streptophyta; class Magnoliopsida; order Asparagales; family Orchidaceae; genus Phalaenopsis; species Phalaenopsis equestris. The sequence continues at coordinate 10,995 of NW_018251039.1, forward strand.
GTAGGTTGAATTTTCCTCCTTAATCAATGAATGCTTCTTGAACATACATACCAAACCATCTTCAATATGCCCTGTACGTTCAAAATGTTCCTTAAGTCTCCAATCCAGGTGATCCAGCATCTTAGAAATATTCTCAATTGCATGCATAAGATTATGCACCTATTTCTCTATCTTCTTAATTCTCTTTGAAAGTGCACTCAAGTTGTAGTAGGGTTGAATTCTGAGTTCATTCATGTTGTCTCTTGTAGGGGTAAAACTTGCATAGTGGAAGACAGGCACGTTCTCGATCATAAACATTTTATTGATTCTCAAATGAGTGAACTGCACAAACCTACCTCACACATAGATCATTCCTTAGTTGATCCCTTGAAGATTTGCATAAAATGCATTCACCACATGGACTACTATAGCAACAGTAGTGTAGCAAAGCACTTTCCAATGCCTATGCGCAATAACTTCTTTGACTCAAGTACACAACGTGTTGAATTCTCGATTCACAAAACACCTCTCTTTGATAAGCCTCTTCTTCATTATAACTCGATCATGCAATTTTTGTGTGTCAAAACTGATGAACTTTCTTAGGTTGAAAATTCCAAATATAATAGAGTTTTTAGAGTAGGAAGCAATATGAATTGAAATGTGGACACTCTTCCCTCATTTTCCCTCTAAAATATGTCTTGGAGTCAATTTTTAGGAGTTATTTGAAGGTGTCCCCACAAAAAACCATCATTTGAAACATTTTAAGTCTTTTTCGTCTCCACAGTGCATCATGCGCTGATCTGGCACATCATGCGCCAGCTCTTTGGAATTCGGAGCATCATGCGCCAGTTCCAGAATGTGGCCGTTTCAAATTTTTATCAAATAAATTCTCAGTCTTTTCCATATATTAGGCAAACAAAGATGTTTTTAAACATTTTTTCTGAAATACATGAATTACATAAAGACATAAACATAAACATACATATAAGATTTTAAACAAAAACTCAAAAATCAAAGTAGACAACGATACATATAGGTTGCCTCCCACAAAGTGCTTGGTTTAATGTCATCAGCCAGACATTCCCAGTCTCATTCTGGGTGATCCAACATGATAGTTTCTCTAAAATTTGGTCTTTGACCATCAAAATAAGTTTTCAATCTGTGCCTACTCACTTTAAATATTTTTCCAATCTTAGGATCTTCAATATTGACTGCTCCACAGGGATAGACTTTTAAAACTCTGAGTGACCCTTTCCACCTGAACTTCAAATTTTTAGGAAATAATTTCAATCTTGAATTAAATAATAAAATTTATTGCAGGGGTTTAAATTCTCTTTTTACTATATTCCAATCATGCATTTCTTTCATTTTTTCCTTATAAATCATCACATCATCGTACGATTCATTCCTAATTTCCTCAAGCTCATTCAATTGCAATAATCTATTCTCACCAGCTTCTTTTAAATCGAAATTAAATTCCTTTATTGCCCAATAAGCTTTATGTTCCAATTCAACTTGCAAGTAACAAGTCTTCCCAAAAATTAATCTTTATGGGGACATCTCTTTTACATATAACGCAAGTATACATATCATTCAAGTAATATTGGGCTTTAATGGAGTCCTACATATCAATCCCACAAAGAAGATAGAAAAAAAAATATATATATATATATATATGTAACAAACATCGATGGAAAGCATAATTATAATAAATTAAGTCCTAAACAGAAAAAAACAAATAAAGTGCAAAAAAACTTGTACAAAACTGAAAATTTGCAGGATTACTTAAAGAAGTGACGCAGAGGAGACTTTTAAGGGTTTGAAATCAATCTGCTTCATCAACTACCTTCGTTCCCAGGCCTTTGAGACCCTCAGGAGGGATCTCAGCAACAATGACAAGGGAGTAAAATTCCTCCTTGGCATCCTCTTCCTCGTTCCTCTTGTGACCAATCCGCACGCGAACTCACTGGGGGATGCTTTAGATTCCTCTGTCATATATATATATATATATATATATATGAGCTAGCTATTTATATTCTATTATAAACTAAAAACAAAAGCAAAGTAAAGTACGAAGTTTGAAGTTAAACTACTTAAGTGAAATGCTACTAAATTTGCAGATCCAAGACTATAACAAGTAAATTAAACTAAATGTTAAACTTTTAAAAGTAAATTACTCACATAAAAAAAAGGTTTTTGTTGACAAGAAGTTCAAGTATGATAAAACATCCTTTCCCTTTACTACAAAAATGTATCTTGTGAAGAAATTGAAATCATTTGAAAAATATATTTAAAAACTATTTTGAGCCAAATAATTTTGTGGTAACTCTTTTGTGCCAAAAATCATTTAAAAACTCTTCTCTACCCTCTCTCGAGCACTATAAAGAATATTGACTAATCCAGAGTTTTGTCCCTAATTTTGTGGTTAGGCTGAGAGGATACCGGCTGTCACTCGAGAGCTCCCATTGCTCCCTCACCTGAGAGCTAATATGCTCGCATTAGTTTTCAATCAACTGAACCAAATTAGGGATTCTAATCTGTCACCTTAAAATCTTAAAATCCACATCCAATGAAGTATATTTCCTTATTTATTTGCACCCAATCCCATGGACAAAATACTCTCCCATGAAATTTAATGTGATTCCCCCTTTTTTGTAGAAATCATGTCCCCTTTTCAAAACATATATTTCTCAACACATTTTAATACTTCAATTGGACATATTGAAAAGTAAATGAAGATCGAAGTTTAAATCATCACAAATTATTGACATTTAAAACCATATAAAATAAAATCAATTCTTCCATATCTTCAAAGTAGGGAGAAGGATAAGGAAAACTACTCGGAATTCATGAGAAGGATATGATAAAATAGGGATTTCATATATAAAAATAAGTTTATAAAAAAAAGAAATGAAAAATACAACTTAACTCACAATCCTTCCCAAGAAAATCCCTAGAAGTTCTCTCCAAGCCTTTCCCTCTTTACAATCACTCCCAATTCTCTCTTAGAAATGACATGAAGAAGAAATCTCTAACCTTCCCTCTCCTTTTACAACCTTGGAAGAAAATCTCTTTATCTCTCTCTCTAACTTACGCTAATTCTCTCTCTCCATCTCGTCACACTCTAGAAGTCTCCCTTTCTATTAGGCTTCTTCCTCTGAAAAGAGTTTCAATTCCCTCCAAAATTCAAAATTTAAAACTTTGAATTTCAAAAGATGTGCCTTCTTGATCCAAGAGTCAAATCCCATTAAATTGGAACATTCCTTAGTGTCTAAATGCATTGAATCACTCAATGGGGTGCTTAGAACAGGTGTCCCTTTAAAAATTTGCTCAAAATTCATCTTGAACCGCCTTAATTTGAAGATGTCACATCTGGCACATCATGCGCCAATCTGGTGCATCATGCGCGAGTACTCTAGATTTTGGCACATCATGCGCATAACCCCAAAATTGGCTATTTTTGCTCCAAAATTTGCTCCTTTTGCCATTTTTTCTTCAAATGCTTAAAAATGATATACCTGTAATAAAAACACAAAAATACCTTTTTTTAAAGTGAAATATCACCAAAAATAGGAATAAAAATGGTACTTAAAATAGTATATTATTTTTGTGTATCGATACACCTAAAATATATAATATTCTTAGACACATTTTTATACCTATTTTTGAAATATTACACTTTAATGGAAAGTATTAGTGTATTTTTCTTTCAAGTACAAGTAAAAAAGGTGAAAGATACTAAAATGAGTGAAAAAGAATCAAATTTGGAGCAAAAATGCAAAAATTTTGCAAAAGTGTTTTGGCACCTAAGCATCGGTGAAATAGAAAAGGTCATGCTTAAGAGTCAGAGCCCTGCGCTTAAGCGCTAGAGGCAGTTATTTGACAGGTTAATTGATTTTGCTGAATTTTGAAGGGAAATTTGAGGCACCTATTAGCTAAAGAGGGTGGTTATGACCAGTAGAAACAAAAATATGGTTAAAATACTTGTGAAAGGAGGCATCCCTTGGAAAATACATTGAATCAGGATACATTTTGAAGAGATACCAAGGCACCTCTTGGAAAATTATAAAAGAAGGAAGTTGAGAGAAAAATGGGGGGAGTCCTGAGAAGTTCTTTTAATAGTTTATGGAGAAACTTTTCGAGAGATTTTTCAGGCACCACAAATTTACTTTTTCGTTTTTATTTTTAATTTTATTGTGAGAGTTAAGAGTGTTGTAAGAGAGAAGAGATTCAATGGAACTTCAAGATTTTTGGTGGAGGATTTGAGATAAGTTTTTATCTTTGTTTTTAAACTACTTTTGGTTTTAATCAAGACTTCTTGTTGGTTTGACAATAATTTTTACTTTTAAACTAAAGTGTGGTTTTGTTCTTTCCATGGATTCTGAGTAGTTTTCTTTATCCTTCTCCTTTAAAAGTTAAGTAATTGAAGTGTTGGATGGAAGTTGTGAAGAGTATTATTGGAAGAAGTTGTGATGATTTAAATCCATGCACTTCATTTATTTCTTGATTTGGCCAATCCAGATGTTAAAATTTTTTGTCAGAACATGTAAGAACCAGACTGGTATTGTCTCAGTCAACAATTGGAAAGAATCGCATGAGGTTGTACGAATGAGAATGTAGTTCATATGATTGAGTGCAAATAAATAGGGAGATACTCATTGGTGGGTGTAGAGATAGAGGAATTTAAAGTGACAGGTTAATGCCCTCAACTTGGTTTATTATTTTAAGTTGTGATACGAGAATGTTAGCCCCAAGGTGGTGGGAATCGAGAGAACTCTAGAGTGAGAGCTCGTATCTTCCCTGCCTCGCATCTTCCCTGCCTAGTCGGTCTTTAGAAAAATTCAAACTTTAAATTAGCCAATAATCTTTATAACATCTCTAGTAAGGTTAAAGAATAAAATTGCTCCTATTTGGTACAACACAATTTGAATACTTTCATAATATAATTTCTATACTTATTATTTATTCATGATAAAGAGAAAGATATTTCATATTCAGTGTTTTCTTTTACATATACTCAAGTTATATTTAGAAGTTGTTTCTGTTTGTAAAAATATCAAAAATACCAAAAAGAATTGAATTTTAATTACTATAAAAATATCTATAGTTTAAATAAATATATTTTTGAAATAGAAAGTTTGTTATTTAGAAGTGCATTTTGTGAACACTCCCTTTGTGTTCGATATTCCGGGCTTAATAAAAAAGTCTTATATTACTTGATAATGATACGTATACTCGCGTAGTATCCCACTATACATATAAATTTAAAAGTAAAATTCTTATTTTCTCTAGATCAAGTTTTTGGTGTTGTTACAAAGAAGGAAAGGTAAGTGAAGAATATAATTGCATACATTGTTATACTGTTGCATATAAACAATCGGGATCAAGTTTTTGGCATCGTTGCGTGTCGTTTCTGGAGAGATTGATTGAAACAAATTTCCATTTTAGAAAGTCTTATTTAAACTTTAAGAGTTATTATGGGAATATCTTATTATATTATTTTATTTTTGGGTGTGTTTTATTTTATTTTAGGTTAGTGTATGCGTAGTTCAGGTTCTGAAGGACTAGTGCCCTATGATTTTGAATTAGTGAGAACTGTTAAGAAAATCAGAAAAAAACAATAAAAAATTAAAAGTTTTGAAAAATCTAAAAGAATTACAGAAATGTTAAACCAAAATGATCAAAATGCTGAAATTCATTAAGAATTTAGATCTTTACAAGATTATGCCAACCCTACGGTAGATGAACTTCATTGTAGTTTTCAAAACCTACTGTGGTAGCTAATTCATTTTAGCTTCAAACTATTATTATCAAAATGGTATCAAATAATAAGCTTGGGGGATCACCAACTGAAAATCCAACTTAACATCTTGCCAATTTTCTAGAATTGTGCGCTACATTTAAATATGATGAGGCATCAGATGATGCCATAAGACTTACATTATTTCCTTTCTCACTAAGGGATAAAGCTAAGATGTGGTTGAATTTGATATCCCCTGGATCTATTAGTCACCTGGATCTATTAGAACTTGGGGTGATTTAGCACAAAAATTCCATGCTAAATATTTTCCACCATTAAAAACTGCTAAGCTTAAAAATGATATTACATCTTTTAATCAGTTTGATGGGAAATCTATTTATGAAGCATGGGAATGATTTAAAGAACTCTTAAGAAAATGTCCGCACCATGGTATACCAAATTTGTTAATAAATCAAATGTTTTGTAATGGATTAGCTAGATCTCTCAGATCTATTATCGATGCCGCTGCTGGTGGTTCATTGATTGCAAAACCATTTCATGACACTTATGCTTTAATTGAAGAAATGACTACCAATAATTTTCAATGGCATTCTAAGAGCGTAAATCTTAAGAAAGTTGAAAATATTCATGAATCTGATGCATTTACTATGTTAGCAAATCAAGTTGCTGTAATATCAAGGAAGTTAGACTAATTTAGAATGAATTTTTCTCAACCAATTTTTATGATTGAAGGGAATTCATTAGGTCAAATGGTAGATTCTCAATCGTCATTAGAAACTTTGAATGCCATAAATAACAAGCTGAATAACCCATATTCAAATTATTATAACCCAGATTGGAAGAACCATCCCAACTTCAAATAGAATAATACTACATGCAATAATAATCAACAATGGGGAACAATCAAGTAAACCCATTGGGAAACTAGAACAATAATGGGAATAATACTTATGGATCTACTTATCCTCCTGGTTTCAACAATAATATGCAATTTAAGGAGAAGAAGTTATCTATAGAAGAAGTGGTATTACAAATGAGAAATTAGTTACAAAGTCAATGAGCTAGAATTAGAAATATTGAGAATCAACTGGACAAATAGCAAATTCATTAAGTAATAGATCCCAAGGAACACTTCCTGGTAATACTGATACAAATCTAAAAAACCAGAATAAAGATCAAGTAAAAGTAGTTCAACACAGAAGCGAAAAAGAGTTGAAAGGTAGGGTTCAACAAGAAACTGAAGTAGAGAAAAAAGAAACTGAAGAATCATAAGATGATGCTCTGAAAGATTCTAAAAGACCTATTTCTGAACTGATAATTGATTTGAAAAAACCACCACCTCATTTCCTTCGAGACTTCATCAACAAAAGTTGGATAAGCAATTTTCAAAATTTTTGGAAAATTTTAAGAAGCTAACATGTAATATTCCATTTGCTGGTAATATTCCATTTGCTGAAGCCTTAGAAAAAATGCCAAGCTATGTTGAGTTTTTGAAGGATATTTTGAACAGGAAAAAGGAGTTTTGAAGATAATAAGATTGTTGCACTTAATGAGGAGTGCAGTGCTATAATTCAAAAAAAGCTTCCTAAAAAGCTTAAAGATCCTGTAGTTTTACAATTCCATGTAAAATAGGAGACAAATTTCATGGGAAAGCTATATGTGATTTACATGCAAACATTGACATTATGCCATTATCAATATTTAAATGACTAGGATTAGGAAAAATAACCCCTACTACTGTAACTCTGCAGTTAGCAGATTGGTCTATAACGTACCCTAAAGGAGTTATAGAAGATGTTGTAGAGAAAGTGGATCACTTTATCTTTCCTGTTGATTTCATTGTACTGGATATGGAAGAAAATAAAGAGATACATATCATTTTGAGGAGACCTTTCGTAGCCACAGGAAGAGCAATGATAGATGTGTAGAAAGAAGAATTGACTATGCTCGTCAATGATCAAACTGTTACTTTTAATATTTCAAGATCAATGAAATACCCTGCAAAAGGTAAAGATGATGAATGTTATAGAAAGATAATGAATGTTATAGGATGGATGTTATAAGATATCTAAGTGAATGTTATTTTAGAACTACATATGAAGGAAAATCTAAAGTACAAGATTTGGAACATGAGCAAGAAGAAGAATTAAATCAATATGAAGATCTTCTTAAGGAAAATTCAACCTATGTTCAAGAAAGTTTTGATGTTTTGGAAACCATAAACAAAGATAAATCATTTTGTCCATCTATTGAAAAATCTCCAAAACTAGATTTGAAGTTACTTCCTAATCATTTAAAATATACCTTTTTGGGAGATTCCTCTACTTTACTTGTTATAATTTTCTCAAAATTTACAATGAAAGATGAAGAAAGATTGATGAAAATTTTGAAAGATTTTAAGAAAGCCTTTGGATGGACAATAGCTGATCTTAAAGGAATCAGTCCTTCAATTTGTATGCATAAAATTCATATTGAAGAGAACTGCAAACCCAAGGCTAAACCTCGAAGGAGATTGATTCCTGTTATAAAAGTTGTAATGAAAGAAATTTTAAAGTTGTTAGATGTTGGAATTATCTACCATATTTCAGATAGTGCATGAGTTAGTCTAATTCACTGTGTTCCTAAGAAATGAGGAGTAACTGTGACTGTGAATGAACATAATGAATTAATATCTACTAGAAAAGTCACAGGGTGGCAAATACACATTTTATAGAAAATTAAATTTTGCCACTAGGAAAGATCATTTTTCATTACCCTTTATAGATCGAATTTTTGTTTTCTGGATGGATATACTAGTTATCACTAAATTCAAATAACTCCTGAGGTTCAAGAGAAAACAACTTTAACTAGTCCATATGGTACATTTGCTTTTAGAAGAATGCTCTTTGGTTTATGTAACGCCCTTGCAACATTTCAAAGATGTATGATGGCAATTTTTTGTGATTAAATTGAAAAATGGATTGAAGTGTTTATGGAGAATTTTTCAATATTAGAAACTTCATTTGACTAATGTTTAGAACATTTATCAAAAGTTCTTAAGTGTTGTGAAGAAATAAATTTAGTCCTTAATCTGGAAAAATGTCAATTTATGGTAGAAGGAGGAATTTTATTAGGACATCAAACATCAAAAAAAGGTATAGAAGTAGATCCTGCTAAAATTCAAGTGATCGCTAATTTACCTTATCCAACAAATGAATGGAAATTAAGAGTTTTTTAGGACATGCTGGATTCTATAGACGATATATTAAAGACTTTTAAAAAATTGCTAAGCTTTTATGCCATTTACTGGGGAAAGATGCAATTTTCAATTTTTATGAAGAGTTCCTAAAAGATTCTGAGTTATTAATAGAAAAATTAGACACTCAACCAATTATAGTTTCACCAGACTAGGGAAAACCTTTTGAACAGATGTGTGATGATAGTGATTATGCTATTGGAGCTGTTTAACAATAAAGATATGATAAATTTTTTAAAGTAATTTACTACGCTAGTAAAACTCTTAAAGAAACCCAAATTAATTATACAAAAATTGAAAAAAAGTTATTAGCAATAGTATATGCTTTTGATAAATTTAGATCATATTTATATGGAACTCGTTGTGTAGTGTATACAGATCATTCTTTTATTAAGTACTTAATGAAAAAGAAGGATGCTAAACCTAGACTTATAAGATGGATTCTTCTTTTGCAAGAATTTGTCTTTGAAATAGTAGATCGGAAGGGGACTGAAAATCAAATTGCTGATCATTTATCCAGACTTGAGCTAAAAAAACTACTATGTTTTGAAAAAGAAATTAATGAACATTTTTCAGATGAAAAACTGTTCTATATTAATGAGTGGCGTGTTCCATGGTATGCAAATATTATGAACTTCATTATTGGTGATATTATACCCTATGGAATGATACACCAATAGAAGAGGAAATTTATATCTGAAGCTAATACTTATTTTTGAGATGACCCATTTTTAGATAAATAAGGGAGTGATCTTCTTATTTGAAGATGTGTGCCTTTAGAAGAAACTGACGAAATTATCAAAAAATGTCATAATTTTGATTTTGGGGGACATTTTGGTGTTGATAAAATAATATAGAAAATTTTACAATCTGGATTTTATTGGCCTACTATCTTTAGAGATGTTAATACTTATATCAAAACTTATGATAAATGTCAGCAAGTAGGCAATATATCTAGGAGAAATGAGATGCTCCTCAATTATATGCTAGAAGTTGAAATATTTGATGTTTAGGGATTAGATTTTATTGGACCATTTATATCATCTTTTAGAAATTTATATATACTGTTAGCAGTGGACTATGTATCCAAATAGATAGAAGTTGTTGCTTTTCCTTGATGTTATGCTTTAAGTGTTGCAAAGTTTTTCAAAACAAACATATTTTATAGATTTGGGATGCCGGGAGTTATTATAACTTAAGGGGGAAGTCATTTCAGAAATGCCATAATGGAGAAATTATTAAAGAAATATCATATAACCCATAGAATTGCTACTTCTTATCATCCTCAGAAAGTGGTTTGGTTGAATTATCCAATCGGGAAATTAAAAGAATTATGAAAAAATTTGTGAATTCAACAAAAATGGATTGGTCAGTTAAACTTGACTATGCTTTGTAAACTTGACTATAACTTGACTATGCTTTGTGGGCTTATAGGACTGCATACAAAACTGCTATAGGAATGTCCCTATAAAGGCTAACATTTCGGAAAGCCTGTCTTTTACTAGCTGAACTTGAGCATAAAGCATATTAAGCGATTAAAGAGTTTACTTATAATTTGAAAGATGTGGTGAGAAAAGGTTATTACAATTAAATGAACTTAAAGAGACAAGTTATAAGTCTTATGAAAGTGCTAAGATTTACAAAGAAAAGATGAAGATGTGGCATGATTGAAGGATTCTTACTAAAAATTTTCAGCTAGGGCAATAAGTTCTGCTATATAATGCAAGGTTAAGACTATTTCCAGACAAACTTAAGTCCAAGTGGATTGGCCCATTTGTTGTGATGAAAGTTTATCCTTATGGAGCTGTGGACATCAAAGATCCTAAAACTGAAAAAGTATTTACAGTGAATGGTCATAGACTGAAACCTTCTTTTGTATGGGTTTGGCATAAATTTATTGATCGAACGATTTTAGGTCAACCGGAATAAGCACTGGTTACGTCGGGCTGACGACGTAAAACCAAGCGCCTTTGTGGCAAGCGCTTTGTTGCAAGCAACCGATTGTTATCAGTGTGTTTTTGGCTTCGATTGTTATTTGTGTGTGATTAAAAATTTGGGGTAGTAATTTTGAGACTATTATGTGTTAGTATTGATTTTAAGAGTGATCTAAAAATGCTAGAATGAGTTTTTGGACTTTAATTTGATGGTACAAAATTAAGAACTGGCGCTTAAGCGCCCAAATTCGGCGCTTAAGCATGGATGTTAAAAACCATGTGTTAAATTTAATTTCTAAAGCTTTAACCACCAATTGGTTAACTTAAACATTCCATGGTAGTTTTAGGATGTGCTTGGAAGTTATTTGAAGGATTTATGCTTATAAATAGAAGGGTTTTGTGATGAATTTTCACCCTAGAATCATTTTTAGCCTTAAAAGTCTAAGAGAAAGTTTAAAAGTCTAAGAAAAAGAGAGATTTTGAGAATATGTCTTCAAGGGAGATGAATTTAAACAAAAAGGAAGAAGAGGTCTTGAGGAGTGAATTCATTAGTCAAAGTCCACAAGAGATGTATAACAGTTTTTAGCTGTTAGTATTGAATGAATAGCTAAAAAGATCAACAAAACTGAGACTAGCGTGGCTTTACTTAAGACAAAAGTAAATGAAGTTAATGCACATCTAGTGCATATTGGATGTCAATTTAAAATGCAATTTAGCCATACTAATTATATAAAGGAAGTGGATAAGGCGATGTATCTTAAGAAAAAATGGCTTGAAGAAGATTATATCAGAGCTCGTCACCACCGTCTGTTTTATCAACTCTATATTCCGAATGCCCAAGGAGAGATTAATGAAAGATAGGAATTTGTTACAAAAAATTAAGAATGGAATTAAGTTCAGAGTTAGAGTTTGTTTATTATGAGTTGTTATTTTTATGTGTTAGTGTTAAATCTTGTTTTTATTGTTTACGTCTTTTATGTTTTTAATTGAGTATGCTTGTTTAGTGTTTGTATTTAGTAAAATTTTCTCATCCGAGACTCTTTGGAATGAGAATTATTTGTTGAATGTTGCTTGTAATAGTACATAAATGAATATATGTGCTTGTTTTTGTGAAAAATTGTGTTATTTTAGCCTCGAATAGAATTAGTTAGATTGGAGAATTTTGAGAGAGAGGAAAGTTAGAGGGGAGGAAAATAGTCATTTAAGTGTTGTAAAACCATTTAAGGGTGGTATACTTATGCTAATAGTGCATTTTACTTAGGTTAAAAAATATCAAAAATCATGCACTAGCGCCTAAGTGCCACATTCTCGTGCTTAAGCATGATGTAACCTGAGAAGCAGGCACCTAAGCGTCACTTATCCTCACTTAAGAGCCGGTTCACAAAAACTGGTTCGCTAACGATTAAAGGTTAAAAATAACCACAAAAAATCGTTATTTTTACTCTTTTCGTCATCTTCTTCCTCTCGTGTTTGCGATTTTGAAGTTAGGGCAAACCTTTTTTTGGAGATTTCTTGATAGATTTGAGCAAAATTTGCTAGATTTGGATTTCTTAAGGTAACGACTTCACTTCTATGTAAAAGTTTTGGTAAAATTTTGAATTTTCATCCTGTATTTTAAGTACATTTTGAAAAACCTAAAAATCACTATTAATGATGAAAAGTGAAGAAAATCTATAGAAATTGCATAAAAAGTGTACTTTACACTTATAAGAGTTAAGTTTAGTATATTGGACTTGATTTTTTTAAGTTATTGTGGAATTTTGTGAAATTTGTAGAATGGCCCCCAGAATGAAGATGAGTAAAGGATAGGCCCACTTTGATTTGAGCAGGTTTGTGAGTTCAAAAGCTTAGGACAAATATAGTGACGCTCTACAATCACAAAAATTGATTCCTGAGAGGTGTTTTAAAATTCTAGGTGGATCCGTGGAGGATTTGATCTTTTACCGATAGTGGAAACGATTCTGTTGTTTTTCTACTGTGGCTGTGATATTTATAGTACGGGAGTTTTATGCAAACTGGAAGAGGATTTAGTCATGGTCAGAGGCAAATCACTAGAGGTAATCAATGCATTCTACCATTTACTGCCAGATACTTTATGTTTTTAAGCGATTATAGTCCGACTGAGGTGGAACTGGACGAGATTATTTCATATTTTACTGTTGGAAGGGGACTCTGGAAAATTACAAATGAGAGGAGAGTCAACTTTTCCACTTCAAAGTTAAGTGCACCATCGAAGGCGTGGCACTACTTTATTTTAGTTAATCTATTACCAACAAATCATCTTAGTGAAGTTACGAGGGAGAGAGCAACATTGATTTATTGTAATCATGAAGGCAAACTTATCAATATTGGAGCTTTGATTTACCAGACTATCATCAGTTTTGCCACTCCCACTACTACAGCAGGTCTGAAATTTGCTTCATTGATATTTTCTTTGTGTGAGCAGGCTGGTGTGATATATGATAACTGGGAAGAAGTGCTGCTACCTCTAAATCCAATTACAAGTGTAAATGTGAAATCGTATCTTGAGCACTCTATTTTTGGTTGAAAGGAGGATTTTTGAGAAATTATGGAATGTCGACATCTGCTGCATCCACCTTTGATGCTTCTACATCGAGACCATATACCTCACGAGCATCTACTTCTAGAGGTGAGTCTACTGAAACTTTGGATTAATTATTGCAGAGGATGATCGATAATATTCATTATACCACATATAAGGTTCAAAGTTTAGAGCATTTTGTAGAACACATTGATGGGTATGCTAAAAGGCACAAAGATTATTGATACACCAAAAATATATGCATTTTTAGACCTATATTTTATACTCATTTTCGGTAATATTTCACTTTAAAGGATGATATTTTACATGTTTTATTGCAGGATGTTGATTTTTAGGACTTGGAGCTAAAAAGGAAAAAAAAGGATGGAATTTGGAGTCAAAAAAAATTTTTGAAGAACTGTTCAGTGCTGACGGTGCCAGACTGGGCACCGATGACACCGTTTGATAGAGAACATGGATTTAATTAAATGAACACTGGCGCTGATGGCTCCAGAATGGGCGTCGACAACATCAGTGTCGATGCAAACCCTGTTTGTAAAAGATTTGAAAAATTTAGATGCTTTTTGAAGAGTTTTTGGATGCACCTATTAGAAAACCGACCTTAGAAACTATTTAAAGCTAAATCTAATCAGAAAACTCTCTCCTTCACTCGCTCTTCGCCCCACTTTGACCTAAATTTGTGCCACTTCGTAACCTTCAGCCGCTTTCCACGCCATTCAAAACCATTAGTTAGTTATTTTATTTTTAGTTTTGAGGTTTTGTGGTGATTTTAAGTGTGAATTCCTCTCCAAGAGTGTTGAAGAGGGAGAGAAGTGAGAGTATCTTCTTCCTACATTTCCTAAGAGAGGCTACATGGGATTTGTTTTGAGAAAGACTTTCAGATAAGTGTTGTTTGTTTATTATTGTTGTATAAACTTAATTTTATATATGAAATTTGCATTTTGTTGTATATTTCTCACGAAGTGTGAGTAGTTTCCTTTATCTTTCTCCCTACTCTGAGATATGGTGAAATGAAAAGATAATATGGATGTGTCAATGTTAAAATATAAAATAAATTGTGATAGTTTTTTCAACTCTATTCTTAATTTACTTTTCGATATGACCAATTGAATTTTTAAAATATGTTGTGAAACATATGATCCAGTAAATGGAGTATGAGTTCTACAACAGAGTGACAATTACATTTTGGTCAATGAAGGAGTATTTTGTTCAAGGAATTAAGTGCAAATAAATAGGGGAATATACGTTGTTGGGTGTAGAATTGGAGATTTCAAGGGTGACAGACTAAAATCCCCAATTCGATCTTAGTGTTTAAGAACTAAAGCAAGAGTTAGCCTTTAGCCTTTAGGGGAGGGGAAGTAGGAGCTTTGGAGTGGAAGCCAATATCCTCCTAGCTAAGCCATAGATTTAGGGACTAAACCTAAGATTAGCCAATGATTTTCTATAACACTGAATCAAGGTAGAAAATTAAAATTGTTCCTATTTGGCATAATACAAATTTAAACCAATTATTTCATCTCATTTCACCAAAAACTCGTTTTAGTAGGAAAGATGCTTTTTCATATTAGAAAACTTCATCACATAAGCATAGTTTGGTAGTTACTGTTTTAAAGTTTGCATTTAAAGTTTTCTAGCTGTCAATAATTTAGTTCAGATAGAATCTCACACATTCAATATTAGTGACAGTAATTTTGTTTGATTTTTGTGAATTTCCTAGTTAATTTATTATTTCAAATTTAAAGCTTACTTGTGGGAATGATATTTGGGACTTAAATAGAAAATCTTATATTTTCTTGATAACGATAAATATACTTGGGTAGAATCTCAACATTAAGTGCTTAACGTTATTATTTATAGAATACCACATCATGTTTTTGGCATCATTGTAAAGCAAAGTTAACTTTATAAATTTTACACAATTATACTTTAAAGATATATTTTTTAGCCACGTTCCCGGGCAGGGTAACAGTAAATTAAATAGGTTTTGTATATATATAAAATAAAAAATTTAAAAAATATATAACTATATATATTTAAGAGTATTTTTAAGAAAATTTTCATTTCTTTTTATATTTGTTTATGTGAAATATTGGATCTGAAGGTTTAGTACCTTACGATTTAAAATTACAACGTACTACTAAAAAATTTGAAAAAATAAGAAGAAATTAATAATTTGATTCAAATGGCAAATAAACTAGATAATTAAATAGATGAAGATTGAGAAAGACCTTTATAAGATTATGGTAATCTGACAACAGATGAACTTCACTTAACTATTCAAAACCCTGATGTTGTTGCTAATTCATTTGAGCTTAAACCAACTATTATCCAAATGATACAAAATAATCAGTTTGGAGGAACACCTGCTGAAGATCCTAACTTACATCTTACTAGTTTTCCTAAAGTATGTGCTACTTTTAAATATGATAGAGTGTTTAATGATGTTGTTAGGCATAGACATTTTCCTTTTTCATTACAAGATAAAGCTAAAGCTTGGTTAAATTCATTAGCACTTGAATGTATCAGAACTTGGGGAGAACTGTCACAAAAATTTTTGGCTAAATATTTTCCACCCTAAAAAACTGCTAAACTTAGAAATGATATTACATCTTTTGGACAGTTTGAAGGGGAATCAATATATGAAGCCTGAGAAAGATTTAAGGACATCCTTTTAAATGTCCACACCATGCTTTACCAGTTTGGTTAATAATTCAAACTTCTTACAGTGGATTAGTAGGATCGCTTAGATATATTATAGATGCTGTTGCACGAGGATCACTTATGTCAAAACCTTTTTATGAAGCATACTCTTTAATAGAAGAAATGGTTATTAATAATTTTTAATGGCCCTATGTATTGGCCCTATGTACGGGTAAATCCTAAGAGAGTAGCTAGTATTCATGACTCTGATGTAATGTTTATTTTAGCATCTTAAATTGTTGTTATATCAAAAAAGATTGATCAAATTGGAGTGAACTATTCTCAAATACCGCTAGTATTAGAAGAAAATTTGCTAGGACATATAATTGATACTCAATCATCTTATAAAACATTTAATGCTATTAATAATCGTAATAACAATTCCTATTCTAATTATTACAACCCCTCCTAGATTTAACTCTAACCTTAACTCACAAATTAAGGAAAAGAAATTGGCGATGGAAGAAGTAATGTTAAATATTAAGGGTCTGCTATTAGAAATATTAAAAATCAATTAGGATATATTGCTACTATACTAAGTAATAGACCTTCAGGAAATCTTCCAAGTATTATGGAAGTTAATCCAAAAGATCAAAATAAGAGCAGATTAAAGCTATTCAATTACATAGTGGAAAAAAATTTGAAACAAGAATCCGAAGAGAAACTGAAGTTGATGAAAAGAAGGAAGAGATTGAAACTGACTATAATGAAAATGAATCAATACAAGTTCCTTTAGAAAAAACACTTCCATAGTTTGCTCAATCATTTGAACAGAAGAATAAAGACAAACAATTTACAAAATTTTTGGATTTCTTAAAAAGTTAACGATAAACATTCCTTTCATCGAGGATTTGGAACAAATGTCAAGTTATGTGAAATTTATGAAAGATATACTAAACAAGAAAAGAAAGTTTGCAGATCATGTGACTGTTGCACTTAGTGAAGAGTGTAGCATTATTATTTAGAAAAAGCTTCTTGAAAAGTTCAAAGATCCTGGTAGTTTTACTATACCTTGTGCAATTAGTGAAAAGTTTTTTGGAAAGGCTTTATGTGATTTAGGAGCTATTATTAATCTTATGCCTCTATCAATTTTTAAACGTTTAGATTTAGGAGAGATTTCCCATACTACTGTAACTCTTCAGTTAGTTGATCGTTCAATCACCTATCCTAAAGGAGTTATAGAAGATGTATTACTAAATGTGGATAAATTTTTATTTCTCGTAAACTTTATAGTATTAGATATAGAGGAAGATAAAGAGTTTCCTATTTTTCCTATTATTTTGGGGAGTTTTGGGGAGACCATTTCTTGCAATAGGGATAGCTGTGATAGATTTGAAAAAAGGAGAATTATTAATGAGAGTTAATAATCAAGAAGTAACATTTAATACCATAAAAGCTATGAAATATCCTGCAATAGAAAAAGGTAATGAATGTTGTAGGATGGAAGTTACTGATTATCTAAGTAATGAGCAATTCAAGAAAGTGTTTGAAAAAAAATTAAAGCAAGAATAATTTAGTGAGAATGAGAATGAAATAAAATAAGAAAATTTAGATTATATTTAGGACAAATTTGAAACTTTAGTTTTCTTGGAAAATGATACTAAAAATCTTATTCCTTCAAATATTAAATCACCTGAGCTTGAATTGAAAGTATTACCTGCCCATTTAAAATATGTGTTTTTAAGAGATTTGAGATTCATCTAAATTGCCTATTATAGTATCTTCTGAGTTAACTAAAATTCAAGAATAAAAGTTAATATAAATGTTGAAAAGATATAAAAAGGCTTTTGGATGGAATTTAGCTGATATTAAACGAATTAGTCATTCAATTTGTATGCAAAAAATTTATTTAGATGATCAATACAAACATAAAGCTAATCCTTAGAGGAGATTAAACCCAACAATGAAAGAAGTTGTTAAAAAAGAAAATCTTAAAATGGTTAGACGTTGTAATTGTATAACCTATTTTGGACAGTGCTTGGGTGAGTCCAATTCACTGTGTTCCAAAGAAAGAAGGAGTGATAGTTGAAGTAAATGAGAAAAAGGAAATAATTCCAATAAGACTAAACAAGTTACTGGTTGGCAAATTTCTAAAGACTATAGAAAATTAAACATGGCCACCAGGAAAGATCACGTTCCTTTACCCTTTTTAGACCAAATGTTGGATAGATTGTCTGGAAACAAATATTACTATTTTTTAGATGGATATACCGGGTATCATCAAATTCTAATTACTCTTGAGGATCAAGAGAAAATAACATTTACAAATCCTTATAGAAAATTTGTTTTTCGTAGAATGTCTTTTGGACTATGCAATGCACCTGTGACATTTCAAAGACGTGTGTTGTCAATTTTTAGTAATTTGATTGAACATGAAATGGAAGTATTTATGTATGATTTCTTTGAATTTGGGACTTCATTTGAATTATGTTTAAATAATTTAGAAAAGTTTTGAAATTATGTGAAAAAATCAACCTGGTACTAAATTGGGAAAAATGTCAATTTATAGTTGAAGGAGGGATTGTACTTGGGCATAAAATTTTTGAAAATGGCATGGAAGTAGATCCTGCAAAAATTTGTGTAATTGAAAAATTACCACCTCCTATTATGGTTAGAGGGGTAATAAGGTTTCTAGGACATGCTGGTTTCTACAGGTGTTACATAAAAAAATTTTCAAAAATAACTAAGTCATTATGCCAACTCTTAGAAAAAAGATACAAAATTTTATTTTAATCAGGAATGCATAAAAATATTTGAACTATTGAAAGAAAAATTAATCACTGCTCCTATAATAGTTCCACTTGACTGGGACAAACAAACCATTTGAAATAAAGTGCGATGGTAGTGATTATGTTATTGGAGGTGTTTTAGGATAAAGTCACAAAAAAGTTTTTAAAGTAATATATTATGCTAGTAAAACTCTAAATGATGCTCAAATTAATTGCACTACTATTGAAAGAGAGTTATTAGCTATTCTCTATGCCTTTGATAAATTTAGACCTCACTTGATTGGAACCAAATGTATAGTGCATACAGATCATTATACTGTTAAATATTAGATGCAAAAGAAGGATGCTAAACTAAGATTAATGAGATGGATACTTTTATTACAAGAATTCGATTTTATTGTATTTGATATAAAGGGAAATGATAATGAAGTAGTTGATCATTTGTCTAGACTAGAAAAAGAAATATTAACTAGTTTTGCGAATGAAATTCTAGAAAATTTCCCTGATGAACAATTATATAATATTGATGAAGTAAATATACCGTGGTATGCCGATATGGTAAATTATGTTGTAAGTGATATTCTACCATCAAATATTAAGAATCAATAAATAATGAAATTTATATATGATTCAAAATTTTTTTCTTGGGATGACCCATATTTAGATAAACAATGTAAAGATCTAATTATTAGAAGGTGTGTGCCTTATGAAGAAAGTCAACAAATAATTGAAAGATGTCTTGATTTTAAATTTTGAGGACATTTTAGAACAAATAGAACTGCATATAAAATTTTGCAAGATGGATTTTATTGATCTACTCTTTTTAGAGATGTTAATAAATATATTAAAATATGTGATCGATGTCAGCGAGTAGGAAATATTTCTAAAATAAATGAAATGCCTCTAAATTATACATTAGAAGTTGACATTTTTGATGCGTGGGGATTAGATTTTATGGGACCCTTTTTGCCTTCATTTGAAAATTTATATATACTACATATTGTTGATTATATGTTCAAATGGATTGAAGTTGTTGCTGTCTCAGAGTGTTTCTAAATTTTAAATAAAAATAATTTTACAAGATATGGAATGCCGAGAGTAAATATTACTGATGGAGGATCCCCTTTTAAGAATAAGAGAATCAAGAAACTGATTAAAAAGTATGATATTATGCATAGATTCTCTACTTCTTATCATCCTCAGACCACCGGTCTAGCAGAGATATCAAATCGTGAAATAAAACAAATATTAAAACAAGCTATAAATCCCTATAAATTGGATTGGTCTGCTAGATTGGATACTGCAATATGGGCTTATAGAACTGCTTATTAGACTCCTATTGGAATGTCCCTATATAAACTTATTTTTAGGAAAATATGCCACCTACCTGTAGAATTGGAGCATAAAGCATTTTGGGCTATTAAGAAATTTAATTTTAATCTAAAACAAGCTGGCGAGAAAAGATTATTGCAACTCAATGAACTTTAGGAGATTAGAAATGAAGCATATAATAATTTAAAAATCTATAAAGAGAAAATGAAAATATGACATGATCGAAAGATTGCTTAGAAGAAATTTGAACCTGGATAATAACTTCTACTATATAATTTAAGATTGAGATTATTTCCTGGAAAACTAAAATCCAGATGGTTAAGACCATTTAAAGTGATTAAATTCTATCATTATGGAACTCTTGTTATTAAAGATCCTAACAGTGGAAAGATATTTAAAATTAATGCCACATACCTTAATTTAAAGAAATTTTGATGTTAAGTCATCCTAATTAAAAAATGTTAAACAATGGTATGTCGGGCTAACAACATTAAACCAAGTGCTTTGTGGGAGGCAACCCATACATAACACTATCTATATATATGTATTACTATTTTGTTTAATAAGTGTTTTTAAGGAAATAATAATATTTTTTAGTCCTACACAATTTTATAAATCATAAATTAAGAAAAATATTGGTATTGGAGGAAAAATTTGGATCAAATTAAACAAAAAAATTAAAGACCCAATTTTGGCCTCTGGCGCCGACAGCGCCATCGGGAGCGTCGATGGTGTATCGAGTAGTTTCGCGCGTTCAATGCAAATGCAGCAGACTTTGGCGGGATTGCGCTCTTAAATAACTACCTAGAGGTGTTTTTAAAGGCCTAAAAACTGTCTTGGACGACCAGAAACTTCCAAATTTCGAATTTCATGGCTTCCAATTCTAAAAATACTTCATGATATGGAGTTTTCAATAGAAGAAATTTTATCAGTTTTGAGGTGCAGAGACTATACGACAAAGTCATCACAAAGCAGAGACTTATCAAGGAAGTTCTATTCTACAGATATGTTTGGAAGTTCTATTCTACACTACCGCTGCAGTTATTGTCCCAGTAGTAAAGGAATTCTATGTTAACTTACATGGAATTACACAAGGAGTCGTCTTCATTCAAGGTAAGGCTGTACCATTTACTTAGGCTGGAATGAATGATTTGTATATGATAGAAAACATTTCAATTTGTCATTATACAAATTTTATCCCAACGAAAGATATGATGCAAGATGTATATAACTTTTATAACTTTCTATAACTTTCTAACGGATGAAAATGATAATTGGGAAATCAGAGATGAGGGATACATTAGTTTTTCCGCTTCAATGCTTAGTCCAATATCAAAACAATGGCATTTCTTCATATGTGCAAAATAACTCCCTACCATGAAGATTAGTAGAGTTATAAAAGAAAGTGTCATTTTAAACTATTTCATTCAAATGAAAAAGCCCATTGATGTGAGATTGATTATTTTAAAATCTATTATGGGTATTATTATGAATGGGCCAATATATAGACTGGGGCATCCTTCCATAATTTTCTTATATTGCAGTCAATCTTAAGTGTCATATGAAAGTTGGAAAAAAGTATTATTACCGTGGGAGTCCATGATTCTTATTGATGAAAATTATATTGGGAATGAGAATGAAGCATTAGATATTATCTAAGGTCATTCATCACATGCTTCAACACCGTTAATGCCACAAATAGTTACAAGTTTAATAGCTTTAGAGAAGAAAATGATGAAAATAGAAAGAGAACTTCAGAGTATTATAAATGCAATAAGAAATTTTAACTGCCTTTTTTATCACATAGATTGGAGGATGGAGGAGAACTTTGATCATACTGAAACAGTTGAAACAGGATTGGTGCACATATTCAAGAAAAATGGATGGATTGTTGAAAATTCCACTGATCAATTCCCGTACCGACCCTTTTACAATTTTTACGTCCATTACCAATCTATGAGAGATATTAGAGGAGGAGAAAGAGCTAAAGATGAAGCAGAATAATTGAAGAAGTTGAACTCTTTACTAGTTTAAAGTAATTATGTTTCTAATGTGATTGTGTGGATTTGATTTACTTTACTTTACTCACTTTGCTTTAGAACTCTATTTAACTTTGATTGTATAGTTTTGTGTTAGTGTTCTAGTGTTGTGGCTTGATTTTGATGCTGACTTATTATTTAGTTTGCTTTATGTATGCAAAAGTGTGATTAGAAAAAATGTATTTGTAAAAAGTGTATTTTCATATATAAAAGTTAGTTTGGTGTTGTTTATGAAAATGTTTGTTTGTGATTTATTTTAAGATGAAAATTAATAATCAAAAAGACTAAATAGACTTTGGAGTGAATTGAAAGAAATTTCAAAATTACAAAAATCAAAAAAATGAGTTTTTGGCCACTAGTGCCCGCCCTCGACCCGAAAACCACCCAAACCCCTTAAAAATTTATTATTTTCACAGTAAAACACCATTTTTACCCTTTTAATCACCTTCAACCTCCGATGTTTGCACCTAGGGCTCACTATTTCTTGGATTTGAGGCAATTTTAAGGTAAAGAAAGTTCAAATTTCATCTTCTCTAGCAAAGAGTTACACTTTGAACTCAAAATTTTCAATTTTCACCGTGGATTTATCTTACATTGCCGAGATCCAAAATTTTAAAATTTTGTTGAAGATTTTTGAGAAAATTATTTTGGCGAAGAACTCTTACTTAGTAGATTTAATTTTAAAACGTTCCACATTATGTTTTTCAGAATTTTTAAGAATTAATTTGGATTTTATCAATTTTTCGTAGATTACCATGGCACCGAGAATGAGCAACGGAAAAAGAAAGGTGGATTTTGATGATCAAAAGATTATCAATTATAAGGCCAACATTTGTTTCAATAGTCTACTTATAACTAAGAAAGTGATTTTGGATCGAGGATTTAAAAATCTGTGTGGAGAAGTCGAAAGAATAATCAATGCTAGGTAGTGGGAGAATTTTTGTTACTTTACTGTCGAGGCTATTATTGGTGTAGTGATAGAGTTCAATGTCAATTTTAAGGAGACTTATAAGACTACTAGTTTGTTCATGAGAAATTGATGAAATTTACTCCAAGGAAAATTAATGAAGTTTATCAGTTAGAGGATGTGTATAGCAGCCAGTACAAATAATTTTCTGCTATGAATGAGGCCTGATCGCGACTTTATATATGCTTAAAAATATAAGTATTTAATACTGCTGCTAAATGATTTAATTCCTCAGCAACTGTACCAAAACTTAATAACAATTATAGATTCTATAAATATGGATGTAATAAATATTCATTAATTGTAAAGTCACATTTATCAACGCAATTATACGTATCACTCAAGTAATATAGGGCTCTAATGGAGTCCTAAATAATGATTCCACAGGGAGTAATATTAGAACTACGAACTAAGATTTTAGAAAAGCAATACTTTAATCGCAACAATGAAATTCAATTTGCTTATCTGTCACTAATAGGCAATTGAAATAAATATGTAATTTTAATAAGTATTAAATAACTAAATATACTAATGAAGTTTTTAATGTGATATTCAATATATAAGAAA
>NW_018251039.1:34812-35954 GCF_001263595.1 Phalaenopsis equestris
TCTACACTTCAGCACCCAAACGATAGGACCGAATTGGGAATTTTAGTCTGTCACTCTAAAATCTCTAATTCTACGCCCGATAATAATATTTCCCTATTTATTTGCACCCAACTTCCAAGGGCTTTGACCTCCCTGAATCTTGAATGTAATCTTCACTTTAGTTGTAAAACTCAACATATTTTAACAAATCAATTGGCCAGATTGAAAGTAAATTAAGATCAAAGTGAAAAGATCATCACAATATCTTTAACATTTTCATGACTCCACAAATTTAAATCACCATTTCACAAATCTCAAGACAAGGAGAAAGATGGAGACCACTACAAACTACTCAGATCTCATGGGGAAAACACAACAAAACTCAGAATTCATATATAAAAGCAAAGTTATACAAACTACAGTAATAAATGAACTTATCTCTAATTTCTCTCCAAGAAAACTCCTTAAAGTTTCTCTGAATCTCTTCCTTTCTTTACAGCACACAGAATTCCTCTTCGAAGCAGCAAGGAGGAAGAAATCTCACTTTCCCTCCACTCTTACAATCTCTCAAGGAATTCCTCAAACTCTAATAAATTCTCTATACACTAATGGAACCTCTCTAACCTCCAAGACCTCTAGAGTCTCTCCCAGCTCTCAATTTTTGGCCAAAATCTTCTTTCAAAGTTTTGGGTGAGCTTTCCCATGAGTTGCCTAAGCATCCCTTCAAAATTTGTCCTCATCTAAAGCCTAGTTGGACATAACCACCGAGCTCACCGTCGACGGCCTCGAGGGTGCTGTGCCGTCAGTGGATGTTCTTAATGAATTAATTCTGGAGTCTTGGGAAAATCTCGCCATCGGTGGGGTCGATGGTGCTGTCGGCGCCCTAGTTCAATTCTTCACATTTTGGCCCTTTTTGCTCCAAATTCGCTCCTTTTTGCATCTTTTTTCTCCAATGACCCTATTTCAGCATTCCTTCAACAAAACATAAAAAATACCTTTCTTTAATATGCAATTTCATTAAAAATAATATAAAATAGGTATGAAAATCTTAACATATTTTCCTCTGGTCAAAATCTCCCAAACTTAACTATTACTTGTCCTCAAGTAATTTTAGTACTACATAAAAGTTATGATCTGTTGTAGTAAAGTTTTAATTCAGAAAT
>NW_018251039.1:37075-37668 GCF_001263595.1 Phalaenopsis equestris
AAACATTAAACAAATACAACATTTCCTAACACAACCACAATACTAAACAAAACAATTAAAATTAAAATGCGAAAATAAAAATCACATTATATTACAATCCACAATACTACTTAGTATCTATTAAACTACACATTTTATTATACTATAACACTAACTTTATAACAAAAATTAAAAATCATCCAAGTACAACATAATAATAAAAATGAAAGTCCAAATACACATAAACATCCATTTCTATTATAAAATATCACAAAAATAAAAGTACAAATACAAGTGCATCAATTACATTCAAATATCAAAATCCCAAGCTATATCTTTATTGCCTTGATCAGCAGGTGGATCGGGCTGATACTGAGTATATCGTAGGCACTCAGGAAAAGTAACATCAGGCTCACCTCTGTAGTATCGGGCCTGAGCTTCATAATAAGTTTTGAATCCCTCTGAAGGTACTCACTATTATAATCATATCGACGTTTTAAACCTCCAATCCTTTCATTTATTAATTTTATGCTCTTTCGCTGCAATGTCAACTCATTCATCAAGTTAGTTAGGGTAGGGGAACTGGAAGGTGGAAGGTCATAACTTGTAGAGGG
>NW_018251039.1:40156-41501 GCF_001263595.1 Phalaenopsis equestris
CCGAATGGAGTCTTAGATATCGATCCCACAGGGAGTAATATTAGAGGCTACGAACTAAGATCTTAGAAAATCAATACTTAATCACAACAATATAATTCAAATTGTTTATCTGTCACTAATAGGCAATTGAAATTAATATGTAATTTTAATAACTCTTAAATAATTAATTCTACTAATAAAGTTTCTAATGTGAAATTTAATATATAAGAAAGCATCCTTCTCCTCGTCAAAAACTTAAAGTGAAAGGATAAAGTAAATCAGTTCAAATTGGATTGTGCCAAATAGGAACATACCTATTATTTACCCTTTGGTCGAGGTATAAAAAAACATTGACTAATCCTATGCCTGTTTACTGAATCTGTGGCTAGGCTGGCAGGATACAGGCTCTCACTTCAGAGCTCCCACGTTCTCCTCGCCTGTGGGCTAACATCTACACTTCAGCACCCAAACAATAGGACTGAATTGAGGATTTTAGTCTGTCACTCTAAAATCTCCAATTCTACACCCGATAATTTATTTCCTTATTTATTTGCACCCAACATCCAAGGGATTTGACCTCCCTGAATCTTGCATATAATCTTCACTTTAGCTGTAAAACTCAACATATTTTAACAAATCAATTGGCCAGATTGAAAGTAAATTAAGATCAAAGTGAAAAGATCATCACAATATCTTTAACATTTTCATGACTCCACAAATTTAAATCACCATTTCACAAATCTCAAGACAAGGAGAAAGATGGAGAAAACTACTCAGATCTCATGGGGAAAACACAACAAAACTCAGAATTCATATATAAAAGCAAAGTTATACAAACTACAGTAATAAATGAACTTATCTCTAATTTCTCTCCAAGAAAACTCCTTAAAGTTTCTCTGAATCTCTTCCTTTCTTTACAGCACACAGAATTCCTCTTCGAAGCAGCAAGGAGGAAGAAATCTCACTTTCCCTCCACTCTTACAATCTCTCAAGGAATTCCTCAAACTCTAATAAATTCTCTATACACTAATGGAACCTCTCTAACCTCCAAGACCTCTAGAGTCTCTCCCAGCTCTCAATTTTTGGCCAAAATCTTCTTTCAAAGTTTTGGGTGAGCTTTCCCATGAGTTGCCTAAGCATCCCTTCAAAATTTGTCCTCATCTAAAGCCTAGTTGGACATAACCACCGAGCTCACCGTCGACGGCCTCGAGGGCGCCGTCAGTGGATGTTCTTAATGAATTAATTCTGGAGTCTTGGGAAAATCTCGCCATCGGTGGGGTCGATGGTGCTGTCGGCGCCCTAGTTCAATTCTTCACATTTTGGCCCTTTTTGCTCCAAATTTGCTTCTTTTTGCATCTTTTTGCTC
>NW_018251039.1:41659-42983 GCF_001263595.1 Phalaenopsis equestris
CTAGATGATCAAAGAAATCAGAGATATTATTAATCGCATTCATGACATTTTGTACCTCCTCCAATTTCTTGATTTTGCGCCGGATCACCAGAGTCTTATTAGAAATTTAGGGTTGAACTAGCAGTGAATTGTGAGATGATTGATCTACTATAATGACCATGTCATTTTCATCTTCAAAAGCTGAGAATCTCTTAGTTGGGTCCAAAGGCTTTCATGGTAGAAGTACATTTTCCCAATTTTTGTAGGACACTTGGAACTGACTGCAAAGTGAGAAAATTGAGGAAGGTTGTCCAAACCTATAAGTTGATCCATGAACGATGAGGCCCAAAACTGATTTCACAATTATTGATCCAATATTGATCAGCAGTCCCATTTGGATGCAGTAATTCAAAATAGCACTTTGTTTAGAAACTTTACCGATCTTCATTGTCGGTAACAGTTTCACAGAAATGAAGAAGTGTCAGTGTTTTGAAATGGGATTTAGGAGTGTCACAGAAAAACTAACATACCCGTTCTCTCTCATTTCCTAATCGTCAGTTTCGTCCATTAAATTTTGATAAATTTCATTCATGTGGTTTCTTGTCTGGATGAAGTAGAATAGTGGCAGACAGGAATGTTCTTGATCATGTATAATTGATTGATCTGTGGTGGAGTGAAAGTTATCCATCTACCTCGCACATAAACGACTCCCTGGTTGATTACGTGCAAATTTGCATAAAATTCCTTTACCACTGGAACAACCATGGTGGTGGTAGTATAGCACAACACTTCCCATCTTTTCCTCACTATCATCTCTTCAATTACCGTCGAGGGATTATTCAATCCGCGATTTACGAATTCTCATTCCTTGATCAATCTTTTCTTCTTCAGTACCTTGTTGAAGATTCGTTGCGCTTCCGCACTAGTAAATTTTCGCCGATTAAACAATAGCATTCTGGGATTATCATGGGAATTGGATGCCATTGGAATGGAATTGGTGGAGTTTCACTTTGTTTTTGGCGGGGAAATATGACTTAGAGATCGAATTTGAGAATTTAAAAAGGGTAACTCCCACCCAAAAATTGCCAAAAACCGCCACTCAAACTCCAGAAACCGCCATCTCGCTGGTGTCACCGTCGGCGGGATCAATGGCACCGTCGGCGAGCCTCTGTATTTACTTTACCTGGACTTTCGGGAAAAAAACCACCGTCGGCGGCGTCGAGGGTGTCGTGGGCGCCCAAGGCAAAAATTGCATAGTTTCGCTCTGGTCCGAATGCGTTCTAATTTTTCTCTATAGATCCAACTGTTACGATGTTTTAAGGGTAAATAAGAGTAGTAGAGCTTA
>NW_018251040.1:0-3357 GCF_001263595.1 Phalaenopsis equestris
CTATACATAAGAAATTCCATAGATTCTGAAACTAGTGTTATTTAAAGTGTCTTTCGCTAACCTTGAATTTCATTAAAAACATTTGGAGTGGGTTTAGAAAATTTCATATTACTTTTCTTTTTCCCATGAAAATAACTTTAAAGGGGTTTCATTAAAGTATCATGAAAACTTTATCACTTAAGTACCACTGAACACCCTCCCGATTCTCTTATTCTTTAACTTTTATTGTACCAACCTCAAGCTTCTTCTCAAGACTTTTCACTTTTTAACTTTTTTCTTTTTCTTTTGTTTTTCTTTTCCTTCGCCTTTTTTTCTTATCCTCTTTTTTTTTCTGAAAATTACTATATTTGGTTGTTAACTTTTTCTTTTCTTGTGTTAAATATGATGAAGAGTAGTGCTCCAGAAGCAATTAATTTGAATAGTGTTAGTTTATTTTCACACCTTTAGGTTATATTCTTAGTTAAAAATTATGTTAACATTAAATTGGTTTAGAATGAACTAAAAAAAAAAGTTAAAAACATTTTTGGTTTTTTACTTAATATTTAGATTACACCTCATTTGGTACTCAATTGATTTTCTATAAGTAATAATTGAAATTATTAGATTCTAAAATATTATTATTAAATCATTAAGGTTAATCTTTCTTAAATGATAGGGTGTATATAAATTCAAACTTCTAGTAGGAATTACCTTGTAAATATTAAATCTTTTACTGAGCTATATGAATTACTTTAGGTTTTTAAAAAGATACACTTTTCTCCCACAAACATTCTTCTTTCCAACATGAATGACATAAGGTAGCAGGGAATTAAAAAGTAAGTCCATTAAAATTACTCTCTGAAGGAACGAGACTCAAAATTAATTCAAATGAAAATTTAGAGTAATTTTAAATAAAATTTCAAAATAAACTACATAATAAATTGTGAATTAAATGCAAAAAGTCAAGAATAAACATGATCAACACATCAGATAACACTTGTGTTTCCTTCCAAGATAACACATGGTTTAACATCTTTAGCCTGACAAAGAAGGGTTTCTCCGGAATCAAAATTCCAATTCAGTAATCCCCGATCAATCACCTAATATTTTGTTGGTCCTGGAGTTTTTGCTAAGTCCTTAGAATTCACTTTTTCTTACAAATTTTCCCACTCAATTCAATAGAAATCTTCTAAATGGTATGCAAAGGTTTATTCAAATGATCATTCCTAAGGGTATTTTTTAAATAAAAAATTGTTTTAATTAATTATTCTATTTGTAGATGAATGTTCTTCTTACAAGTTTCAAGAAATGGGTCCTTATAAGTTAATTTAAGGTCTCCTAAATTTTGGACTAGTTCTCCTTAGAGTTTTTGGGTTCTAGATCTAATTATACCGGGTCATTTTCTTGCTTAGGTATGTCTTCTTCCCCTTGGGGAACTCCTATGTATGACACTATAGGCTCCATTATATCTCTGATAATGCAAGGGGGTGCCTTAAAAAGAAGAGCAGATTCTACCTCAGTCATCCTCCAACAAAAATCAGCCAACTCAAAATGCTCTTCGGGGACCAATTACTCAAATTAAACGTTATGGCCCTCTACCCTTGACATCCCTTCGGGTTCATTGCTTAACTAGTTAGCTAACTATCCAACTTAACTTTCTATGTTTCTAAGGGCATCAGGTTAGTTTGTAACGCATTCCCCACGTTTATAATAAATTCCTCCAAATACTCATTTTTGTCAGAGTAGTCGCTATCTAAGCTATTTCAACTATCTACAAGATCGACTTGGTTGCTCTCCCATTACTGGTTGTATCGATGGCTATTATTATTCCAATTGAAGCTTGGATAGGTTGAAAAACTTTGGGTTTAGGTGTTTGATTCATTCCTCAAATTTACTCATAGTTATTCTAGCGATAATTTATTCTCTGTAAATTGGGGTTTCGAGGTGATTTCCCAAGGTCGCTTTTGGCAAATGTGGTCTCTGCTCAAGTTGCTCCAATTTTCTACAAGGTTGGCTTGAGTTCTCACCCAGTATTGGTTTTCTACACTAATATCATTAATGTTCCAATTAATGTTTGTGTAAGTAGTCCATTTGGGGTTGAAGGTATTAGAAGAGGGGTGTCAAACCTAGCTCATTTATCAGAGGGTCAAGATTGTGAAGGCTCTTCATCAATGTATTGCTACAATCCTCAAGAGATCTAAAATACTTTTCCAAAGGGTTTGTCATTTCAAAGTGTTGGATCTTTTTTTTTATTGGCTTTCTGACATTTTTTATTTTCTTATCTTTTTTTTTAATTTTTTCGGCACCCACAAGAAAATACAACAACAAAATAATTGCAAATAAAGTGCAAATAAAAATGAAAAAAATCAATAAAAAAATAAAAAAAATGCTAAACCAAGATTCTAAGCTATTCAACTAAAGCTTTCCGAAAACAAAAATAATTATTAATGCTTTTTTTCTTGGCAACGATGCCAAGAGCTTGACTTGTTAAAACTTATAGTGAAGTAAGTCGACCGTACAACACAAGTGCATGTGTTAAGCAGTATGCGATCTAAGAGCCCACATATCAATCTCTCGAGGAAAGATTTAACAATTATTCATTTAGAAAATTTTCTAATATTCTAATCTTGTGAGCCTAGCTTGGCATGTTCTCAAAAGATGTGTGACTCCAAAAATCCTAACAAAACAAATCAATGAGTAGATGATAGAAACACAGAAAAAGGGAAAATCTTTGGATTTATTCAAGAGTGTTGAGGCTCATGCCACTGTGATTCGAGGATTTTGGTGGATCATTGTGTTCCTAAATGTTTTCCTACGTGATAGTTATCAACCGAAAAGACAAGTTATCCTTATGCCTCTTTCTAGGTCAAAAGTAGTCTGAATACTTGAATTTAAGGCTTCTTCAATCCCCATGGAATTTCATAGAAATGTTCATTTCCCAAAAGTGGTTACAAAATACCAGGGTTGTAAACGAGCCGAGCCTGAGCAAGCTCACGGTCAGTTCGTGTTCGGCTCATTTGATAGTGACTCATGTTCGAAATCGGCTCATGTTCGAAATAGCTCGTGAAGAGAGTGTTCGTATTCGGCTTGAATAATATTTTCTGGCTCGAGTTCGACTCGAAATAGGAGGAATCGGAAGGAGGAAGAGTAAACCCTAAACTCTCACTTTTGAGAACCTTTCGCGATTTTGAGAGGAGGAGAGCAGGGAACAAAAACGACAAACCCTAAGCTCTCGTGATCGAACGCCTTTCGCGATTTTGAAGCTCTCGTGGTCGAACGCCTTTCACGATCTGAGAGGAAGGAGAAGAGTCGGAAGAGGACTCGTGGCCGAACGCTTTTTGCGATTTGAGAGGAAGGATCGGGAGAGGACTCGCGGTG
>NW_018251040.1:3507-11471 GCF_001263595.1 Phalaenopsis equestris
ATTAATTACAATTTTTAATTTTTAATTTTATAAATATATATTATATGTATGTATATTTATCTATTTATTTCTTTTTCAGCCAATTTGAGCCGAACACGAGCAAACAAATGTTTGTTCGTGTTCAGCTTGTTAAACTTAACGAACGAGCCGAACTGTTCGTTAAGAAAAGGTCGAACACAAGCTGTTCGCGAACAGCGAGCCAAATTGACAATCTTACAAAATACTATTGGAATAAGTCTGTTTTATCTGGATTCTATGGTAAACCTTTCATTTCTCGTAGGATTTTGGGTTTATGTTGGTGACCCAGGGCATGCTTGCCCGTGGGGGTCCATTTGGGTCTATCATCGAGTCAAAACCATAAACCAACTCAACTAAGGGTTGAGGGCTTGGGCTTGTTCTGGTGTGGCCCAAGAAAGCACAACCCAAGTCCGGGGGTGGGGGCAACACTTAGATCAACATTAAATTTACGTGTGTGTGTGTATGTGCGCGCGCGCGTGTGCGCGTGTGTAACTATTTGATCATTGGATATTTTCCTTAAAATTAGAAATTAATTTTTCTCGATTATGAGAAAGCCATATTTATTTTCTTGTTAAATATTAGGAATTGTGTGATATGTGTGTAAATCTTCCTATTAATTTTAAAGTCTACAAATACTCATAATAATATATATTTTCTTAGGAATAATTTTTTTTTTTTGAAAATTATATCAAGCATCCCATGATGTCAATAAACATGTTGAAATTGCTATGTCTTAACATAACAAAATTCCAAAAACTCTGTCGTTTCAACAATCATTAACTATCAACATGAACTTCTTCATGAAATAAATATCAAAATTAATATCATCAATTTAACTTATCTATTAAAGTTTATTACTCTTAATCATTCACTTCTTTTCAAAACAATATGATCACTTCTCTGTCAAAGTAAGGCATTAACTAAAGATAGAGAAAGGGAAGAATTCTTTTTTGTTCCGGAAAGAAGCAAACAAAGGGCTCATTTTTAGAAAACAAATATTATGTACGGTACCTCATATGCAAATATCAAATCAAAGAAGAGTAAGGGTCTGATTGGGACAGCTGTAGCTTATTGAATAATTTGTTGTTAAACTGATTAAAATGCCTATTACAAATTTTTATTTTTCTAGAAAGCCAGATCGCAGCCAAAAAACTGTCACCGCACACCTAGATAGCTGCAGTGTAAAAACGTTGTTTGCAGCGTTTTGAAAATACACAAGCTGTCAAAAACACAGTTTACTCAAACAAGCTATGTGCATTTTCAAAACATCACCGCACCAAATAAGATACCCCAAACAGGAAGTAAATGTAGTACCCTCTACGGTACTCCTCTCTCACCTAATATTTTTTTTCCACTCATACATTTTAACAACTTTATCTATACTTGGAAATAAATATTTCACATTTAAAAGATCATTTATATAAATATTTTTGAAGTCATTCCAATGATTTACATGTTATAAAGATTAAAATTAATTTTTAGATATTAGATATCTAAATACAAAAGAATTGTGTGGTTTGTATGTAAATTCATAAATTTAATTTGTAAGCACATCTTGCTAAATGATATAATTTAACTAAATCATCATTTTTTAAGCCAACATTCTTTTAACGTGAGGCATTAAAATAAGCCCAAAGTGACTTGCACGACAAAACACGGGTGATTAGAGATAATCCAATCTACTCTTCCTATTCTTTTGAGTCATCCATTTCTTTTTTAAAGGTATTTGGTTGCTTTTAAATATAGAAAATATTTTAATTTTGTTGACAATTGCTTTAAATTAAATAAAATTTTCATTTAAAAATAATTAAGATATTTATAGAGTTAAATCTTCATATTAATTTTGTTATATTTAATAAATTCATAATTTTCTTAAACTATTTGTTTAGTATGTCATCACTATTTAAAGCTGTTCTGCTAAATAATAATCTTACTTGAATTTTTTAAAACTAATTTTCCGTCTAACTCCATTTTAAGGAAAAATTATTTTATGCGAACATAGTATGCAGAAATGCATACGGTGTCTGACATTTTCCGTTCATCAAAAAATTTTTTTTTTATTTAAACAAAATAAAAAATAAGCTTCACTGTTATACACATTTGTTGTGATGAACGGAAAAGTTTGAACATCATATGCATTTCTGTATATTGAATAATTTTTTCATTTTCAGGGGATCTACATATATATACACCACCGGATTCCTTCTTATTTACAAATCTACTATCTATGTTTTACTTGTGCATAAAAAATATCACTATTTTTAACATTTAAAAAGGGTAATACACCTTTTCATGCATGGCATATGCAAAAAATAAATTTTAGTTGTGTTAGAAGTATAAATACATAAAAATTGTGTGATACTTACATAAATATTTTTCCTCAATGTGTCACCAAACTAGGTGAGATGGACTAGCACGCCGTCTCTTAAAATATATTTAAATCTTACTAATAATACCACTGTACCCATAATAAATTAATAAAAATAGGAAAATTTACAAGTTTGCCACTAAATTAATATCTACGCTGTTATGAATTTATTTATGAAAAAGATGTACTTCTTAATTTGTCGTGTGATAAATGTTCAAGAATCCGATTGGTAGTGATCATGAAGGAAAAAAAGAGAGTGGGAAGCAAAAATAAAATAACATCCATAGACTTATCTCGTAGGGGAGAACTACGATTTTTTTTAGCTCTTTGGCCCATTTCTACTTGCTATTGACTTCTATTTATAGGAGAAAGATGAACCAGGTCTAAAATTACAAACATGCTCTTACTTTAATGAGGGAGTTACAAGTTATTACGGTCTTTTTATTAATGACCCGTTTTAATTGGAGAGTTATATGTTTTTATGGTATTTTCATTAATGCCCCACTCTTATAACTAGTTATAAGTCTTTTGGCGCATGTTTATAACCATAACTGATATTGGACATCTCTTCGACATCTACCTTTTTATATGAAGCATTATATTATCTCGAGATTCGAACATACCGTCTTTGGCTGTACAAATTAGTTTTCTTATTTTTCTTGCCTCTTGTAAATTTTTAAGTAAAAATCATGATTACATTAATCACTAATGAAACTCTCTGTTTATGCGCTCTCTACACTTTGTTCTGACATCTTTCTTGCTATCTCTCCAGCACAAAAGTCTTTTTTCTCCAAATCAACTCGTTGTTCAGTGTTGTGTGGAGGTATTCCCCTTCTTTGATTTGCTTGCCATTATTGACTAGTGACCCGACTCCAAGAGAAATCACCAGACGTGATATCATCCAGGCAGAGTCTTATTCTTTTTCCTTCCCATTTGCTAGGTCAAACAATTGATTACTCGCTCATCCTGGAGTTTTTCGTTTGCTTGCCTTCGGAGGGGAGTCTTTTATTTGCTTGTACTGGTGGGGAGTCTTCTGTTTGCTCGCTAAGGGAGTTTTTTGTTAGCTCGCCCTGAGGGGGATTTATTTACTCGTCCCAGAGGAGAAATTTTTGTTTGCTCATCCCAGAGAGGATTATTTCTTTGCTCGCCCCGGAGGGGATTTTTTTTGCTTGCCCTAGAGGGTGGCTTTTTGTTTTCTTACCCCAAAGAAGAGTCTTTTTTTTTCTCACACCGGAGGAGAGTCTCTTGTTGTTAATTTTTTATTCGCTCACTCAAAACAGAGTTTCCCGAGTGCCAGTTGAACTCAGAACAGCATTAGAGAAACTTTTGTCATATCATAATAAAATTGTGAAGTAACATTCGTATTATTTGCTTGATGAGGTGTCTATCACTAAGAATTGACAGAATGGTGTGCAGGTACTGTCATTTGGCTTGTTTCAACTGTTGGGAGACAGCCATCAATTTTGCAATACTTGCCTACTAGCCAAAGCCTCTAGGAAAGATGACAAAAACAGTGTTTTTAGCTCCAGATATGTTGTTACATGAACTCGTTAATGTGTTCCTAATAGGAAAGTTTCTGAGATGCATTTTTCCTCATTAGTGTTGCTTCCCTTCTTGTTAATAGCATGTTGCACGCTCACTGAATCTCTTAGGATGATGAATCCAAATTTATCCTATGAAGTATGCTCTAAAGATCAAATTCGTAGGGACTTTGGGAGAAAAAAAAAGAGACAAAGGAGTAAAAATAAAATAGTACACATAGACTTGCCCCATAGGAACGAGCTGGGATGTTCTTGGGCTCTTTGACTTCTTTTATATATTAAAAAAAAAGTTCACTACAGAAAAAATGTTAAACCGATGGCAAATTAGACGAACTACCTTTCCATCGCAAAAAAATGTTCCATTTTTTATGGTTTAGTGATGCTTTATGATCTAGTTTATTTGTGATAGCTTTACAATAGGACATGTCGTCACTTATAAATAGTAAACTTTTTTTATGGTTTTAATCATTAATGGCATCATTTGTCATCACTTAAACGCAAATATTAAATGATGGTCATATTACGTCGATTATCCATGAACCCGCCATTTGATGAGGTGCTAAGCAACACGTTTTCTTAATAAGCAACGGTTTTATCTGTCGGTAATAATAATAATTATTGGCAATCTAGCAACAGTTTATGTTGGGTTATTTGTGATGGCATAATAGCAAAATTTTTGTCTCTTGTTAACAACAATATTTTTGTCGACGGTTTTTATTATTACCGAAGCAATATACCATCGGTTAGAAATGCATATTAATCGATAGTCATTTCTTGTCGATTATCTTTGAACTGTCATCTGGAAGGATATTCACCTACCCGCTTTTATAACAATAGGAATCATCGTCGGTAATAGTATTAAAAATCAACGGATTTGAAGATTTGTATAAGCCATAAAAAATAATCCATTATACCACCAAAATTCCTGCCCTAATCCCCACTCCTACCCTAATCTCCACTCCCTTCACTCCTCTCTACCCAAAAGCCCTCTACTCTCCCCCCAAACCTCTCTCCTCTCCTTGAAACCCTCGTATGTCCCTCCAACCCCTCTCTGTTTCATCCAAAACCATCACCTACATCGTCAAATCCTCGTGATATAGTCGTTAGAAGCTAGATAGGAATGCATCGACAGGATCACAACTTATAGTGACAGGAAACTCTTATTTTTCTCCTCCTTCTCCTCTCCGACCCAGAACTATTGAGGAAGGTAACTCCTTGATACAACAAAAATATTTGCATTCTTAAGCCCATATTTTATACTCATTTTTTGTGATATTGCACTTTAATGGAAAGTATTTTTTATGTTTTATTGCAAGTTGTTGACTTTTACGACTTGGAAGAAAAAGAAAGCAAAAAATGATGAAATTTTGAGTCAAAATGGAGATTTTGATATTTTGTTCAGCACCAATGACATCAAACTGGGCTTCGACCATGTCGTTTAACAGAGAAGACGAACTAAATTAAATGGCCTCTGGCGCTGATGGCGACAGTGTCGGTGCATGCCCTGTTTTTAGAAGATTCGACGAATTTGGACGCTTTTTAAAGAGTTTTTGGATGTACCTATTGGAGAACTGAAATTGGTCAGAAAAGAGTCTTCCTTCACCCCTCTCAGCCATCCATCACCCCTTCGCATCTCTTCTTGCCACTTTACATCATTCCACGTCATTCCACACCATTAGTTAGTTATTTTCTTTATAGTTTTGAGTATTTGTCATGAGTGTAAGTGTGAATTATTTTCTAAGAAGTGTTTGAGAGGAAGAGAAGTGAGAGATTTATTCTTCTTACATTTCCTAAGAGAGGCTACAAAGGATTTGCTTTGAGAAAGAATTTCAGATAAGTATTGTTTGTTTATTATTGTTTTATGAACTTCTGTTGTATTAACTTTCTTTTATATATTAAATTTGTGTTTTGTTGTATCTTTCTCATGAGGTCTGAGTAGTTTCCTTTATCTTTCTCTCAACTCTGAGATATGGTGAAATGAAGAGATAATTTGGATGTGTCAATGTCAAAATATAAAATAAATTGTGATGGTTTTTCAACTCCACTTTTTATTTTCTTTTCAATCTGGCCAATTGAATTGTTAAAATATGTTGTGAACATATGATACTAGAAATGGAGTATGAGTTCTACAACAGAGTAAGAATCACATTTAAGTCCATGAAGGAGTATTTCATTCATGGAATTAAGTGCAAACAAATAGAAAAATATACTTTTTTGGGTGTACAATTGGAGATTTCTAGGGTGTCAGACTAAAAATCCCCAATTCAATCTTAGTGTTTAAAAAAACTAAAGTGAGAGTTAGCCTTCGGTGGAAGGGAAGCAGGAGTCAGTATCCTCCTAGCCTAGCCACGGATTTAGGGACTAAACCTAAGATTAGCCAATGATTTTCTAAAACACTGAATAGGGTAGAGAATTAAAATTATTCTTATTTGGCACAATACAAATTTAAACCATTTATCTCATCTCATTTCTCCAAAAATTCATTGTTGTGGGAAAGATGTTTTGTCATATTAGAAAACTTCATCACACAAACATAGTTTAGTGGTTACTATTTTAAACTTTGCATTTAAATTCTACTATAATCAATTATTTAGCTTTGATAGTATCTTAAACATTCAAAATTAGTGACAGTAAATTCATTTTGTTTCTTTGAATTTCTTATTTAATTTACCATTTCAACTTTAAACCTTCCTCATGGGATCGCTATTTAAGACTTAAATAGAAAGTCTTATATTACTTGACAACGATATGTATACTTGCATAAAATACCAACATTAAGTGTTTAACGTTATTATTCATAAAATACCACATCAAGTTTTTGGCACTGTTGTAAAGCGTAGTCAACTTTATAAATTTTACACAACTATATTTCCGTTGGACCAAGTTTTTGGCGCCATTTCCAGGAAAGGTAACGGTAAATTAGGAAATTTAGAGACAAAATAAAAAATATCAAAATAAATTATAAAATCAAAAATTCAAAAGAAAATATATAATTATATATTTAAGAATATTTTTAAGAAATTTTTCTTTACTTATCATATTTGTTTATGCGAAATATTGGATCTAAAGGTTTGGTACATTACGATTCCGAATTAGAACTTACTATTAGAAAAATTCGAAAACAATAAAAATAAATTAAACATTTGAACGAAATGGTGAATAACTTAGATAATCAAATAAATAAAAATCGACAAAGACCTTTAAGAGATTATGCTAGTTCAACAACCGATTAACTTTACTTTATTATTCAAAACCCTGATGTTGCTGCTGATTCATTTGAGCTTAAACCTGTTATTATCCAAATGGTACAAAATAATCACTTTGTAGGAACACCTACGAAAGATCCTAACTTACATCTTACTAGTTTTCTGAAATTTGTGCTACTTTTAAATATGACGGAGTGTCTAATGATGTTGTTAGGCTCAAACTTTTTTCCTTTTTCATTAAGGGATAAAGCTAAAGCTTAGTTAAATTCATTAGCACCTGGATCTATTAGAACTTGGGAAGAACTATCACAAAAATTCTTGGTTAAATATTTTCCACCCTCGAAATCCGCTAAGCTTAGAAACGATATTACATCTTTTTGTCAGTTTAAAGGGGAATCGATATATGAAGCCTGAGAAAGATTTAAGGATCTCCTTAGATGTCCACACCATGATTTACCAAATTTGTTAATAATTCAAACTTTTTACAATGAATTAGTAGGATCACTTAGATCTATTATAGATGCTACTGTAGGTGGATCATTAATGTCAAAACTTTTTAATGAAGCATACTCCTTAATAGAAGAAACTCCTTAATAGAAGAAATGATAGAAGAAATGGCTACTAGCTATTCTAAATGGCCCTTTGAATGGGTAAATACTAAGAGAGTAGCTAGTATTCATGACTGTTGTGCCATAACAATATTCATGACTCTGATGCAATATCTATTTTAGCATCTCGAATTGCTACTATATCAAAAAATTGATCAAATTGCAGTGAATTATTCTCAGAGACCACCAGTATTAGAGGAAAATTTGCTAGGGCAGATAATTG
>NW_018251041.1:0-508 GCF_001263595.1 Phalaenopsis equestris
GTTTTAAAAGAGTTTGATTATGTTGATTTTTATAAGCTTCTTTTAACAAGTAGATTTCAACTTAAGTTCACCACTAAGTCCTTAAGACATAAGTGAATGTATTAAGCGTGTGTATTGATTTTGAAACGATTTAAAACTTCGATTTAAAACTTTAAAACGATTTAAAACTTTAAGTGATCATTATCAAGATCATTTAAACAACTTTTTGTATCAAATAAGGGTGTGAAATCATTGTTTTCCAAAGTTATACCCCTAAATTCAAAAGTCATTTTATGCTAATGAAGTTTCCAAAATTCTGATAATTATAAGAATTATTCTTTTATCTTATAATTTGACAAAGTGAAATGAGTTTCTACTAATTAAGCCCATCTTTTATTGCAAATCATCAAATGAGTTAATTAATATCAGAAATTACCCATTTCCCATTTTGATTAAGCATAAAAATTCATTAAGGCCAAAATATCCAAAATTACAATTTTACCCATAATAAGGGTCCAAATCATAATTT
>NW_018251041.1:569-3054 GCF_001263595.1 Phalaenopsis equestris
TGTGTAACCCTACTGATAAGTCAATTAAGACATCAGAGGAGAAAATGTGAATTTTTATAATTTAATTTAATTCATATAATTATTTTTTGTTATTATAAAAAAATAATCTAAATGACATAAAAATAACTTTGAAAGATCTTACTAATGACAATTCCTAATCACTTGAAATAAATATTGAAAAGAAAAAGAAACATAAATACAAACTAGACCAGAAAGTCCTTTGGCCAAAATTTCATGATTGTTAGAAGTGTCTGTGATTTATTAAAATTAATTGAAATTTTGAGGACTTTAATAAAAATAAAATATTTTATATGTTGAAAAATATGTTTTATATTTTTGGAAAATCTCTCCGGGGTCAGGGAACCCAGTGAAATTTATTTTTCTATTTTTCTTATTTTTATTTGATTGTTTAGATTTATTTTTGTTAAAATTCTATTTTTAAACCTTAAAAAATCATTTTTAAGATTTAAAAATAGATATCTTTGTTTTTAGATCTTGGAAAAAATATTCCAATGATTCCTAAGTGTTTAGGAAATAATTTGGAACATTTCCATGAGTTTAATATTTTATGATTTTTTTTGTTATATTTTTTTCTATTGAAAATAATAAAAAAATCTAGTTTTTATTTTAAAAAGATTTTTATTTTTATTAAATCCCCCTGATATCAGAGAACTCAAAAAAGCTAGATTTGATAATTTTTGGAATTATATTTTGATTTTTAAAAGTCATTTAAGTTTCAAATTTGATGGTCATTTTAAAAATCAATTAAAAATATTAAATGATCTCTAAATGACTTGAAATTCTTATGGTGAGTTCTCTGACTCATGAGCCACAGTGGAGAACAAAAATCAAGTGATTTTGATCTCTATTAAGAAAATTAAAGTTTGCTCAAAACAGTAATGTATTTGAATGATGAGAAATTATTAAATTTTTCAAGATATGAACTGAAGAGAAACAAATTGGTATTATTAAATTGAGATTAATTAAAGATATTGTCATTTAAATCTTTGGGAGAGTCTAGAAATAGATCATGAGGTGGAAATGAGGCTTGGTGGTAGGGTTGAGAAAAAAAAACTAAGCCACTTATATCTTTGGAAAAATGCTCAGGTTGTTCACCTAGACAGAGGCTATAACATATAAAAATTTGGGGTCAAGGTGATAATTCAATATGAATGGAGAATTGAAAAACCCCTAACCCTAATTCATTTTTTTGTAAAAAAAATTATGCATCAAATTAACGTAAAAATAATTCCACATGATTCTCCTCTCTTCACTGAGCAAGAGGGTATTTCTATTTTATTTTTATGAGTTTTCTACACAAAGGTATGGATTTTTGAAGTTTAAGAGCTATTTTCTGAATTTATTAAATATCCTATTTATTTATTCAAACCGCGGGCTAACTGGATCCTCGGATCCATTGAAAAGCCACGCGGCGCGCTCCTATTCGATGCCGCCTTCTGAGTCAGCTGCCACGCGGCCTGCAGTATCATCCCGGATTATCATACGGCTTGATCCCTGCCGTTCATTCAATTCACGCGAGAATGGACGACATCCATTCATCGTCCCCGATAGACTTAACCGAGAACCGTCCATTTTAAAACCTTAATATCTCTCTCATTTCTTTATGGATTTTGATGATTATTTTTTTAAATTGTTCGTCTTGAAGAGACAAACACATCTGTATAGAAAACATGATATGAAATCAAGCCATTATAAATGGAGAACTCGCGAAGTCTCATGAGAGTGAGAGAGGTTATACCTTTGCTCCGAGAGGTTTAGCCTCAATCAGAGATTCTTCACACCTTCGTTAGGTCCCAAAGAGATGAAGCCTCTGGCTCTGGTGTAAAGTCTATGTATGATTTCGACCACAACCGATTTTGGGTGTTGGTTGAGAGCTATGGTAGAGACTATTTCAGAGGGGAAAGTGATGGGGGTGTTGCTTCTTTCACAGTTGTGAAGGTGTAAGGCCAATTTATTTGGAGTTTGGTGTTGTGTAGGTTGAGATTGGAATTTGTCCTTGTTTCGGGCAGGAATTGAAGCTCAAAATTGGATTGCCATGGTGGATTTGAGAGGGGGAAATGGATTGCAATGAACTAAGGGTCTCTTAGGGAAGCTCTCTGAGGAGTTTGGAAGGCCTCAGTGAAAATTTTTTACCACACACTATTCATGGCCGTTGGGGGGGAGGGGGATTTTATAGAAATTGGCTAAGGGAAAGCTTAGCTGGCCAATGGAGGGGTTAGTCCCACTGCTTAGGTGTCAAGCAGAGGATCCCTCAGCTCAATTTGGGCTAAGGTGGCTTCTTGGCATGAGTTTAGGTATTAGCCATGTAGGGGCTTAAGGTTTTGGGCTTTAGCTTGGGATAAAGTGGCTAACCAAGGGCAGGATCAGGGTTAAAGCTTATAATGATCAGTAAAAATGACACCATTGGGTATGGACATGTGTTAGGGCACGTTCATTGATTTAACATACTAATTATCTATTTAAA
>NW_018251041.1:3322-31362 GCF_001263595.1 Phalaenopsis equestris
TGTTTGGTGTAAAACATCATTATGAACAACTTTCATGAAGGATGAAAGTTGTTTTGAAGTTGATTTGATGGTCAATTTGGATGGATTTTGATGGGTTTTGGTTTTAGACCCAAATTAGGCATATGGGGCTAATTTGGGTCAAACTTGAGCTAGCTTTGGACTAAGCTCAAATTGATTATTGTGTTTGGTCACAAATGACCTTATAAAGGATTTAAACAAAAATTGGATGCCAATTTGAGGTCTAAGGCATTCAATTGTTGAGATTTGGGGTGTTAGCCAATATTGGGGCTAATTTTGGGAATTTTGGATTTAGGCAAAAATCAAATGGATTTGAGGCTTCACCAAGGTCAATTGATGGTTGATTTTGATGTGTAAGAATGTTATAAAGATTTTGGAATATTAATTGAGACCAATTGGCTAGGCTAT
The DNA here is from genome assembly GCF_001263595.1 of Phalaenopsis equestris. NCBI lineage: Eukaryota > Viridiplantae > Streptophyta > Magnoliopsida > Asparagales > Orchidaceae > Phalaenopsis > Phalaenopsis equestris. Next base: position 3,749 of record NW_018251041.1, read on the forward strand.
GGATTCAATTGAGTGAGATTAAGTCTTATGGTTAAGATTGGGGTATTGACCCAAATAAAAATTGAGCTCAAATCATAGACCAATTGAGCATGCATTTGTTTTAGTTTGGTCATATTAAAAGTGAATTTGAGTTTAGGATGGGAACTGGGGTCAATTAAAATAAAATTGATAAACATTTGGGATGGATTTGGGGAATTTTAGGTCTTTAAAGGACAATTTGGGGATTTTTGTTAAAGATGGTCAAATTGGCCAAATTGGATCATGTGGTAGTTGAAAGAAATAAAATTGGGAATATTTGGGATTTATTGGAATTTTTTGAGAATTTTAGAATTTTTTTTTGGGATTTTGGGTTAAAGAAGTGTTCCAAGAGCAGTTAGGTAACTTGGGGGAGTGTCTGGGGCAAAAGACCTAAGATGAGCATTTCACGCAGAATTGGATAGATATCCATTCTAATAAACCATGGATCAATAAAATCCCCATTTTGGGTCCTTATGTATTAGTCTTAGTTAGGGTATTGTGGGGGTATTGTGTACCTTAACTCCAAACCAACACTTAGGGTCAATCCTAAGGCCAAATGGTCTTATATGAACTCTCCTTGTGTTCCTTCATAATGATCTTACCTACTAAGTCCTAGAGGTTAAGATCAATATGTGGGACTTCAAGTTGAGTAAAGAGAAGAGTTTGGAATTTTAAATGGTGAGGATACCTTTTTTAGTTTTCTAAGACTAGTCAGTAGGAAAGTCTTATGGCTAAACCCTGGGCACTAAAAAAAGTTTAAGAAGTTTCTAGACCTCAACCAAAAGTGAGGTCAACACTTGTATTTTGCACAAAACTCCATAAAGCTCTACAAATATTTTTCAACAAAATCAATCTTTCCACATGACGCACTTTTGCAAATTCAACACCACAAGCACTTTGTAAATTTCAAATCTAATTTTTGAATCAGTACCTAAATTCTGATTCTCATCTTTCGAGGTAATTACCTAAAATCTGACTCTCTCCTTGAGATTGACACCTAAATTTCAAATCTCATTTTTGAATCAGTACCAATATTCTGATTCTCATCTTTCGAGACTGATACCTAAATGTTTACTCTCCCTTTGAGATTGATACCTAAATTTTAAATCTCATTTTTGAATCAGTACCTAAATTCTGATTCTCAACTTCTGAGGTCGATACCTAAATTTTAAATCTCATTTTTGAATCAATACCTAAATTTTGATTCTCATCTTTTGAGATCGATACCTAAATTTTGACTCTCCCCCTGAGATTGATACCTAAATTTTAAATCTCATTTTTGAATCAGTACCTAAATTCTGATTCTCATCTTTTGAGGTCGATACCTAAATTTCGACTCTCTTCTCGGAATTGATACCTAAATTTCAAATCTCATTTTTGAATCAATACCTATATTCTGATTCTCATCTGTTATGGTCGATAACTAAATTTCGACTCTCTCTCTGAGATTGATATCTAAATTTCAAATCTCATTTTTGAATCAGTACCTAAATTCTGACTCTCATCTTTTGAGGTCGATAGCTATATTTTAACTCTCTCCCTAAGACTGATACCTAAATTTCAAATCTGATTTTAGAATTAATACATAAATTTTGATTCTCATCTTTCGAGGTCGATACCAAAATTTCAACTTTCTCTCTGAGATTGATACATAAATTTCAATTCTCATTTTTGGATTAGTACCTAATTTTTTATTCTCATCTTTTGAGGTCGGTACCTAAATTCTGACTCTTCCTTTCTATTCAGAATTGAAACTTAAATTTCAATTCCCACCTCAGCATCAACACTTGCGTATTGATTCCCATCCTCTAAAAATCTCTAAAATTTCATAACTCGAAATCCACTCTCCAATCCCCAACGAGAGTCCCTACTTCTTGACTCGATCAAATAAGCACATGTCAGTATCCCTGGCGAAAATAAAAGAAAATACACACACACAACTCTACACATAATTCTGGGTCTGTTGACTTAGGAGTTTGTATTGGTTTTTGTTGATCTCGTCGGTCAACGCCAATACACGCGGTGTGCTTGCCCAGCACACCCCATCCATTGGGGATCCATTTGTTGACCTCACTTTTAGTTGAGGTTTAGTTTTTCCTCTTTAGTTGCCTAAGATCTAGCCATAGGACTTTCCTATTGACTATTATTAGAAAACTAGACTAGGAACCCTCACAATTAGAAATTTCAAACACTTCTCTACTCAACTTGAAGTTCCACATACTGGGCCTAACCTCTAGCACTTAGTAAGTGGGGTCACTATGCACAATTAGAAATTTCAAACACTTCTCTACTCAACTTGAAGTTCCACATACTGGGCCTAACCTCTAGCACTTAGTAAGTGGGGTCACTATGGAAAAAACTCATGATGAGTCACCCTTAGGACTGCTGGACCTTAGGGTTGACCCTGGGTGGCTAAGGCACTTGTTTGCTCTTACAAACTCATTACCCTAAACCCAAAACTTCTAGGCTTTGGCCCCTTGATACTTTTAGGAGACTCCTTTAGGTGGTTCCTTAAACCCATTAGCTCTAGGCTAGGGTTTAGCTAAGACCTCTACATAGAGGACCCAAAATGAGGTTTTCATTGATCCATGGCATCCATGACATAGTTATGGTTGTTGACAATCTAACTCTATTAAGATACCCAACCTACCATATCGCCCCTAAATTCCCCCAAATTACTCAGATACACTTGGGACCCGAAATTTGGCCAAAAATCTCCAAATCTAGCCAAAATACCCAAATTTGTTCAAAAATCATTTCAAGCTCCTTGAAAACACCCAAATTACCCAAAATCCCCAAATTGACCAAATAACCAAAATACCCCTCTTTGGCCCAAGATTCCAAAAATCCCAAAAATTCCCAAAACCTCCAAAATATTCCCAATTTCATTTTCCTTAACTACCATATGACTCAATTTGGCCAATTTAACCATCCTTGATCAAAACCCCCAAATAGCCCATTAAAGGCCCATATTTACTCCAAGTCACCTCAAATGTCTATCCAAATGGTCTCAATTTACCCCAATTTCAATTCTAAACACAAATTCACTCTTCATATGACCAACCTAGACCAAATCCAAAATCAATCAATCCATGATTTGAACCCAATTTTGATTTAGATTAAAAACCCAATTTTGGCCCCATGACTTGGTTCCACCAAATTGGACCCGTATCCCACTCAATTGGCCACAATTTGTGTTGAAAATCTTCATATCAATCATACACATCAAATCTGACCTTCAATTGGCTTTGGTAGGACCTCAATTTCATTTGATTTCAACCTAAGTCCAAAAGCCCTAAATTTGCCCCAAATTGACCATGTCTGAAAATTTCACCAAATTGAGGGCCTTAACCCAAAAATTTCCACCCCATATTTTCATTGAAAATCTTCAAAACACCTCCCTTAATCATTTTGATGATTCAATTTGGACTTATCCCAAGGCTAGCCCAACCTAGACCCATGTCTAGCCCAACATGCCCAAATTGGCCAAATCTCAAAAATCCCTCAAATTGACCTACCAATTGAACTCAATCACTTCAACCCTTCACCAAAAATCTTCATAACAATCATCTACATAATGTTGATCAATTAATTTGGTCAGTTAACATTGCTAACCTAGCCCAAACCCAAACTTTGATCACTTGAACCCACATTGATCCTATGCATTAAAGATGGCCTAACTACCCCGCCTAACTACCCTTTAACTCCCCCAAAGTCCCCAAATTAACTCCCCCTCAGCTATTGCTTTGACCCTAAGACTTAAGACTGAGCCAAAACCCATCTAACCACCTAAACTAAGCCATGGACCAAAGGTCCCCAAAATTAAGGGATTTCATTCCATTTTTTTCTTAAGCTTATGATATTTTTGCCAAAATTAAACCTCAATCCATTAAATTACTGTGACATATTCCCCTGGGTTCCCTGACCTCCTAGCAAACTCCCCCTGGCCGGCTGGCCAGCCTAGCAGCCTAAAAATGGCCAAACAGCCACCTCCATGGGGCTTCACCCAAATCAAACCTAGAGGCCAGCTCATCCAAATCAAACTGTAGAGCTCCTCTGTCCTCCACCTCCACCTAAGCACAGCACCACAATGCACCCAAACTTGTGCCCTGAGAGCCACCCCATGACCATTTTTATAAAAACTCACCTCCACGGCCATGGGAGGTGTGCTGATAATTTCTTAGAGAGAGCCTCCCATACTTCTCACAAAGCTTCTCTGAGATCTCCTCAGTACAATCCAACCCTCCTCTCCCACTGAATTACACTTTGGAAGCTTAATTTTGAGCTCAAACCTCTGCCAAAACCAGGACAGAACTCATGACACTTCCACAGTCCACCAAACTTCAATTACTTGTGCCCAAAACTTAACAACCAAGAAAGAAGCCAAAGCCCCATCAAATTATCCTTTGAAATAGCCTCCACCATAGCTTTAGACCAACACCTGAAATTAAGCTTGGTTGAATTCATACCTACGACTTACACCATGACAAGAGGCTTAATCCCTAGCCTCCTTGGACCCCAACGAACGTGCCAAGGCCATCTGATTGAAGCTTCACTTCTCAGAGCAATGGTATAAAACTTATCTCCCCCCCGAATCTATTTTGTTTCTCCATTTGATTAGGCTTTACTTAATTGCATTATTACCATATGGATGTTTTAGTCTACTTAGACGACTTCATAAGATCAAACCCAAAGTGATTTTGTTAAGTCTAGACTAAGATCTTAGAGTTTTAGTGTGGACGGTCACAAGATCTCTCAATCGGGGATGATGACGGGGAACCCTTTGATCGAGCGTGTATTGAATAGATGGAGGAGATCAAGCCGGACAACACATCGAGAAATAAACCGTGGGCTGAGTCAGCAGCTATGTGGATGGTGGCATCCAACCAGAGCGCAGAGCTGCCTAGGATCTAGTCAGCACATGCTGTTTAAATATTTAAATAGGGATTTTTCCTATTTATTTAAATACCCCTAACTTTAAAAATTCATATCTTGGTGTAGAAAAATAACAAAAATAAAATAAAAATACCCTCTTGCTCAGTGAAAAGAGGAGAACTATGTGGAAATAATTTGAAGTCCATTTAATGATTTTTTTATTTTTAATTAATTCAATGGTGATTTTAATGTTTTGATTCTCCATGTATATTGGCACTTCACCATGGCTTGAAAATTTTAACAAGTTATATCCTCTGTCAAGGGAAACATCCTTTGATTTTTCTAAAGTCATAGGAAGTCTCTAGACAGAGATCTATATTTTTCAAGTTTATGCACATTATTTGCTTAAATTCATCATGGAAATTAACATTTTGATTATAAAATTCCAAGAAAATTTTTGAAGGTTCATGATGACTAGGAAACCTTTAGGAAAATTTTTCATGAGTCAAGTCATTTAAAATGCACCTAATTTTCACAAACACTAAATCACTAAGATAATTAATTTTGAAAGATATAAACACTTAAATGACTTGATTTTTGATCTCTTAAATTATTTATGATCCAAAGAACTCACCATAAAAAATTCAAAATAATTTGAGTTCATTTGATAACTTAAGTATTCAATAAAAAATTCAAAATAATTTGAGTTCATTTGATAACTTAAGTTGATTTTAAAGATAAACGTCACTTTTGGTATTTAAATGATTTTTTTAAATCAAAATATAACTAAAAAATTTATGAAAACTTATTTTTTGAGTTCTCTATGATTAGGGGTATTTTCTAAAAATAAAATGATATTTAAAATAAAAAATTCATTGTTAGTCTTTTTTAAATATTTAAAAAAATTAAAAATTCATAAAAATTACAAAAATAATAAAACTCATGGAAATATTCTAAATTGTTGCTTAATAATTTAGGAACAATTAGAATATTTTTCCTGATTTTCTAAATAAAGAAACTGAATTTCAAATTTTAAAAATAATTTTTAAAGGCTAAAAATAAGTTTTCACTAAAATAATTCCATTAAATAAAATAAAATACAAAAAAATATAAAATCTTCTTGTTTGAGTTCTGTAACCTTGAGGAGACTTTTCAAAAATACAAAACTTAATTTTCCCCATTTAAAATATTTTATATCTAATAAATACCCCAGAAATGAAAATAATTCTTAAAATTCAAATAAAATCCAAAAAATCATACATTTTGGTCCAAAGGCATCTCTGGTCTAGGGCTACCTCTAGTAAAAATTTCAAAGAATTAGGAGTTTCCTTGATTAAATTAGGAAGTTTCTTTGGAAAAACTTATTTTTGCATAAAAATAATTATATAAAATAAATTAAATTTTGAAAAGTCACATTTTCTCTTCTGATGTCTTAATTGACCCATGAATGAGGTAGTATAAAAATTTCAAAGCCATTTGAATTTAATTTGACAAATTATGAAGTGTTAGAGCCTTAGGGGCAAATGTGTAATTTTGGACATGTAGCCTTTATTAACATTTGGGCTTAATTCAAGGAGGGAAATGGGCAACCTATGATCTTAATTTGATATTTTACGTTTCAAACATAAGGGGTTAATTGGTAGAAACCAACCTCACTTTCTTCATTAAGAAGATAAGTTAATAAATTTCTAAATTAGTAAAATTTGGAAGTTTATTAAAACTAAATGAACCCAGGGCTTAGGGGTATGACTTCTGAAGTCAATAATTAATCAATTTAATACCCTTATTTTGATTTTTAGATAAAATTCAAATCATGAATCATTACCACCTAAAGCCTAAAATTTTCGAAACTAATTAAGACACTCATCTAGGTCTTAAGGGCTTAGTAGTGACTTTGGCTAAATCAAGTTTCATTTAAATAAAGATAAGAAAATTAAATATCATTGAAAATTAAAACATCTTTCGAACAATACAAGCTGAAGTCAAAATTTGGCAAAGTGTTCCAACAACACTAACTTGTCTCTTTAAGGGTCTTCACCCACATAATTCTTGATTAGAATCACGAGTGATAATTACCCTATTCTTAAAGATAATTGAGACATCAGTGTTCACTGAGCATTAAGGTGTTCATAGGATGAATTATGAAGCAACATAATAAAATTTAAAAGAACTCGAGATTTTCCACCGAGCAGCGAGAGGGTAACACGGATCTGCTTCTTTATCTAGATCTACTAAACTTAATATGTTTTGCTTGACAAAGTCATCCTTAATTAAACTCCTAAGGACTCATCAAGATATGATATAAGGTTAAGAAAACTACCAAAACCTTACTTTTTGCCTCTATTTAAATTGCCCTGACATGCATTTGTGACTTGCATTTTAAGTTTTTGGTGGTGGAACAAGAAGACTCGCCAGGTACGCTTTTACAATTTTCAGCGTTGTGTTTCCTGTACTTTCATACTGTGCTTTTATACCTGCAAACTCGCATGCTAAACAACGATATCACCCTGCATGAAAACCAAAACCAAAACTAAAACAAAAACTAAAACCAACCAAGATAAAATTCACGGCCACAACATAAATTTAATCACAAACCTCACACAAAACTACAACTTCAACTAAATTAAGACATCTCTATTAGATGATCGGGAATTCCTCGGAGGAGGTAATCTACGGTTGCTAACGAGGCTTCCCACTATTTAAATGAAGTTATGGAACTCATTAAGTTGAGTTTAGTAAGTTCATTTAGACTAAGTGAATTGAATAGAAAATAGTGGTGACGGAACGAGGGAATCATAGGATCCTAACCGGTGTCGCTCTAGTCAACTTTAATATGCCCTCATAAAATTTAAGGAACTTCAACCATAGGGACACCTGATTTCACATTATAAATTGACACACTAGAAAATTCAAACTCATCGCAACAGGGAGCTTGGAGTTAGCATGGTGGGCAGCAAGGCCATCTTCAACAACAAAACCTGCCTTCTTCAACTAAACCAATCTTCCTTCCTTAGATATAAACAACAAAGCCATAGGACTTCGACGTTGCTTGCTTATGCAACGTTAATCCTCGCTTTATCTTTAGGAATTTTGTTTTAAGTTTTTGTATAGCCATGTTATACAAGATAAGCCCTAACTCGTCTTAGGATTCCGAGATTGTCGTTCGTCACGACCTAAATCCTCACATCTTCCAGGCTATTTGTGTGATTTTTTCACACAAAACTATTTCAATTCGAGGCTAAAACAACACAAAATTTTCACAAAAATAAACTTATATTAATTCAAAAACAAGTATAAATACTGTTGACACTTAATTCTCACTCAAAATAGTCTCGGATGAGAAAATTTTCCTAAGTACAAAATACTTAACACACATTCAAAATTAAACACATAAGTAACATAAACACTAGAACAACATAATACATCCTTTTGAATTTATGGGAGTCCCTTGGATGAGGTAACCTACGTCACACAAAAATAAACATAGAACTTAATTCCATTCTTCATTAGAAGGAACAAATTCATGATTTTCATTAGTCTCTCCTGGGGAAACTGAATATAAAGTCGATAAAACGGACGGCGGTGGCGTGCTCTGATGCAATCTTCTTCAATCCACTTTTTCTTAAGAAACATCTCCTTATCCGCTTCCTCTATATAACTACTGTGACTAAATTGCATTTTCAATTGTCATCCAATATACTGCAGATGTGCATGAGTTTTAAATATCTTAGTCTCTAGTACAGACATGGTATTTTAAATTTTGTTGATTTTCTCTGATATCCTTCAATAGTAACGACTAAGAAATTATTATACATCTCTTGTACACTTTGACAAATGAATTTCTTTCTCATAGACTCTTCATTCTTCTTCAAATCCATCTCCCATGAAGACATCAACTTAAAATTTCTCTCTCTTTTAGGCTTTAGGGCTAGAAATGATCTGGGTGAAATTCCTTCACTAAACCCTTCTATTTATAGGCCTAAATTCTTTCAATAACTCCTAGACACGTTTAGAAACTGCCAAGACATGTTTTTGCAAAATTCTAGGCAATTTTTACTTAAAAAATATTAATTTTGCCCATGTTTTTAAACAGTCACGCTTAAGTGCCGGATTTGGCGCATAAGCGCCAGTGCACATTTTTGCACAAGTCAACTTAACGTCCAAATTCTCATTTTAACATGTCCAAATCACTAATTTAAGTCTTAAAACAATACAAACACATACTAGTCTTAAAAATACTATCCCAATTTTTGTAATCACACATAAAAAAATCAATAAAAACAAAAACACATTGATATTTATGGGTTGCCTCCCACAAAGCGCTTGGTTTTATGTCGTCAGCTCGACGTAACCAGTGCTTACTATGGTTGACCAAACATCATTTCATCATTAAATTTCTGTTGATCTCCTATATAATAAGATTTCAATCTATGCCCATTCACTTTAAAGATTTTCTCAGATTTAGGATCTTTAATATCCACAACTTCATAAGGATAAACTTTCATTACAATAAATGGGCCCATCCACCTGGATTTAAGTTTCCCTGGAAATAATCTTAACCTTGAATTATATAGTAAAACTTGCTGCCCTGGTTAAAAATTTTTAGTAAGAATCTTTCTATCATGCCTCATTTTCATCGTTTCTTTATAATTTTAGCACTTTCATAAGATTCATTCCTTATCTCTTCAAGCTCATTTAATTGAAATAATCTTTTCTCACCAGCATCTTTCAAATTATAATTAAACTCTTTAATTGCCCAATATGGTTTATGCTCAAGTTCAACTGGTAAGTGACAAGCTTTTCCAAATATTAACCTATATGGGAACTTTCCTATAGAAGTTCTATATACAGTCATATAAGCCCACAAAGCATATTCAAGTTTGACTGACCAATCCATTTTTGTTAGATTCACAGATTTTTCCATAATTCTATTAATTTCCTGGTTGGATAAATCAGATAAACTACTTGTCTTAGGACGACAAGCAATAGCAACCCTATGATTTATACGATATGTCTTTAATAACTACTCCATTATGGCATTTCTGAAATGACTTCCCCCATCAGTAATGATAACTCTTGGCATCCCAAATCTACAAAATATTTTTATTTTCAAAAGTTTTGCAAACCTTTGAGATTCACATTGAGGTAAAGCAATAGCTTCTATCCATTTGTATACATAGTCCACTGCTAACAAATTATATAAATTTCTGAAATATGGTATAAATGGACCAATGAAATCAAATCCCCAAACATCAAATATTTTAAATTCTAGGATATAATTGAGGGGCAACTCATTTCTTCTTGAAATATTGTCTACTCTTTGACATCTATCATAAGTTTGATATAAGCTTTAACATCTCTAAAAATTGTAGGCCAATAAAATCCAGATTGTAGAATTTTGTATGTTGTTTTATTAACACCAATATTTCTTCCAAAATAAGAATTATGACATTTTTGGATAATCTCATAAGTTTCTTCTAATGGTACACATTTTCAAATAATTATATCATTTCCTTGTTTATAAAAAAATTGGTCATCGCAAAAATAAGTCTTAGCTTCAGAAATAAATTTCCTCTTCTGTTGGTATGTCATTCCATAGGATATAATATCACTAACAGTAAAGTTCACAATGTTGGCATACCACGAAACACACCACTTATTAATATTGAACAATTCTCCATCAGGAAAATGTTCATTAACTTTTAATTTCATTTTCAAAACAGAGTGATTTCTCTAATTCTATCTTGGACAAATGATCAATAATTTGATTTTCAATCCCTTTCCGATCAACTATTGCAAAATGAAATTCTTGTAAAAAAAGAATCCATCTTATAAGTCTAGGTTTAGCATTCTTCTTTCTCATTAAATACTTAATAGCAGAATGATCTGTGTGCACTATACAATGAGTTCCAATTAAATATGATCTAAATTTATCAAAAATATATACTATTGCTAATAAGTCTTTCTCTGTTGTTGTATAATTAATTTGAGTTTTATTAAGAGTTTTACTAGCATAGTAAATAACCTTGAAAATTTTATCATATCTTTGTCCTAAAACAACTCCAAAAGCTTTGTCCTAAAACTCACACATCAATTCAAAAGGTTTTTCTCAGTTTGGTGAAACTATAATTGGTGCAGTGATTAATTTTTCTTTCGAAACTATGTTTGGTGAAACTATAATTGGTGCAGTGATTAATTTTTCTTTCAATAACTTAAAAGCTTTTAGACATTCCTCATCAAATATCGCCCTTTGTTTTATGTAGAAATAGTGCTGACAGCTGAGCAGGGCTATACTCATAAGGAATGAACAAGTCAGTCAATTGGAGAAAAGGATAGAAGAGATGGCCACAGCCATGACCGCCATGGCCACCATTCAAGGGCAATCACAAGCACCGCGGCTAGCATCTCTATATATCAACCAACTGGAGATAAAATACATTACAGATGAAAGAACAAAAGTTGCTTCGGCAAACAGAGATGAGCAAAAAAAGAAAGATTCTCCATCGAGCACCATACCAGAGAAAAAATTTAAGCAAATGGTCGAGCAAGTTCGGGAGGCCTTAACCCAATCCAAGGGTGGTGCATTGATTTTAAAGGTTAGATATGGATTCACATGAGAAGTCTAAGGGAATCATAGTGTTTGAAAATAAATCAGGTACAGTAGCGACTGTCAATAAAAGAAATAGACAATGAAGACATATGTAGAAAATCCTCGCCAGTTTTCAGCACAACAGGCTCAGAAACAGAATAGCCAGTCGAGCCAGCGATCACCTGAAGAAGAGTCACCTCGAACAGGGAATAAGAGAATATCTCTGGCAGAATGACAGAAAAATGGTATATTCTCTTAAAGATGAAGCCATATCCAAAATATTCTGAACTCTCATGAAGAAACCTGAGTTCAGATTACCAGAGCTAAAGAAATCAGAAGAGGTCGATAAAAAGGATGAACCAAATTATGGCCCGTATCACCGATTGCTGGGATACGCTATAGAAGAATGCTTCATCTTTAAGGATTGGCTCTAGAAAAATCTTAAAAGAAGGAAATATAATGATTTCAAAAGAATGTTTAAAAGAACATGAAAAAGGTTCCATAAATATAATTACGGCTGAGCTAATTTCTCCAATTGATTCAAACACCGGAGAAGAGGGATGGAGTATGACTTAGGACAAACTCAAGAGGGTCCTAAATCAAATCCAGAATTCATCGAGACAATCTTTCACATACACTGGAAAAGATGGATAAAGTGTGGTTTGGAGCAAATCATCTAAGAAAATATTGAACCAAATCCAGAACACATCAAAATAAACTTCCGTTCAGAGTCTTCATCCTGTCAAGCGCGAGATGAAGATTTTGCCACAAGAGCCGTCATTGTCAATGACAAAGAGAAAGAAGAATTTCATAATAAAAATTGATAGCACGTAGGGTAGGACAGGGGCTGCCTCTGCTAGATTGGTTGTCTCAGATTCGGGGAAGAAAATCCTCGAACCCCTGACCTTGTATGATTATCTTTTTGCCCCTCCGAGGTCTTATGAATATAATGATCATGATTTTGGCTATGTTTTAACTGTTTCTAGTGATAACGTAACTGACTATGACCAATCTGACTTTGATCTCGATCCCCAAAATGATCCTGAAATCGTACTCGAGCCTGATGAACTCATTGTCAAGTCCAAAGAAGACATCAATGACACCGCTTATGATAGCATCGATAAAGAGGAGCCAATTCTCGAGCATCATGGTACACCACTTTCCAAGTGTTTCAAGTACTACAAAGAAGAACTAGTACATTGCATCAAAGGAGATCTACAACTGTTTTCAATTAATGAAGTTGGCATTCAAGAAGAAGCTGTCTACTACGCGCCTCCAAAGAAAACTGTCTTCTCTCGCAAAATTTCAACAAACAAGAATAAAGATCCAGAAGAAGTATAATGGTAGGGCCATTAAAATCCGCTTCAGCGATCTTCCACTACTCTCTTTTAACAAGTTGGTGGAGGTTCTTTTAGTTTGCACTCCCGAGGTCGAGGCTGGGGATGTGGACGAGCAAGGACCAACTTAATCATTGAACGAACTAGGCCAACCATCAACATCAGTGATGAAGATAGCTTAAAGACAAAAGAGTGATGAAAAAATAAAGGAAACCTCAATAGAAGATATTCTTAGAAGATGCGGAGAAAAACAAATATGTGATGATGTATGAATGGTAAAACCACTATGTGAATAATACGACCCTTGCTCCGATCCTCCCTCAAAAGATCGAGAGTTTAGAGGTCAAGGAAGTCCGTAATGCTGGTTCAAAGCCGATCAAATTTTTCCATGCTTCTACCTCTACTAATATTGAAAATCATGTAAATTTGGAAATATTGAAAATCATGTGAAAATCATGTAAATTTGGATGATGATCCTAATGAATTAATGAAATTACCTTTTGTTTACTTTTTGCCTTACGTACAAAAGTTAAAACAACAAGGACACTTACCAAAACAAATTCCAAGAGATAAATAACAACTTTTTAAAAAATTATGGAATATTAAAAGTCAAACTCCAAACTCAAAAGAGGGTCTCAGATTTGGTACCGTTGGGCAAATTGATGAGTCAAAATTTTGTATGATTGTTACTAGTGAATCAGGAGAGGATTGCCTCAATATAGAGGATGACTCTATTGATCAGCTAAGAGAAGATGCTCCGTCAAAATTTGAGGAAATTAAATCAACAGTTAATGAGTTGAAAGAAATCAACATCGGGACTGTAAAGCAACCCCAACCTACATTTATAAGTTTTCTACTTAACAATGAAGAATCTTTACAACTGATCAAATTGCTAACAAAATTCAAAGATTGCTTCGCATGAAGTTATGATGAAATATCACGACTCTCAGCAGAGGTTGCAGTTCATAAACTCGGGGTAGATAAAAATATAACCTCAGTAAAACAAGCTCCAAGAAGAATGGGCCTTGAAATAGAGCAACAAGTTATCACCGAGTTAAATAAATTAATAGAAGCTAATTTTATAAAAGAAGTGCAATACCCCTTATGGTTAGCCAATATTGTACCTGTCAAGATGAAAAATGGACAAATCTATGTTTGCGTAGACTTTAGAGATTTGAAAAAAGCTTGTCCGAAAGATGAGTTTCCACTACCAATACCATAAATGATGGTGGATATCGCTTCTACACATGAAATTTTCTCCTTCATGGATGGATTGTCGGGATACAACCAAATCAAGATGGCTCCCGAGGATGCAACACTCCAAATCGGCGTACAACCAAATCAAGATGGATCCAGAAGATGTAGCACTGACAGCCTTCAAAACAGTTATCGGGATTTTCTGCTACATAGTGATGTTGTTCGGCCTAAAGAACGCTGGAGCAACATATCAATGTGCAATGATGAAGATTTTTTATGATCTCATTCACAATCAAGTAGAATTCTACGTGGATGACTTGGTCATCAAAAGCAAACAAAAAATAGACCATTTGTGTAATTTGAGGATCGTGTTCGAACAGTTACGACAATATGACCTTAAAATGAATCCCTTAAAATGCGCCTTTGGCGTTACCTCCAGAAAGTTTGTAGGATTCGTTGTCCATCATCGGGGAATCGAGATCAACCCAGAATAGATTAAAACTATATTGGAAATGTCTCATACCAAAACCTTGAAACAACTACGTTTCTTCCTAGGGAAGTTGGCATGCTTTATTTCTAATCTCTCAGGTAGGTGTCAGCCCTTCTCGGCATTAATTAAAAAGGATGCAAAATTCATTTGGGAAGAGAAATGCCAGTGGGCCATTGAGGAATTGAGGACGTTAAACAATCGTTAAACAATACTTAATGACACCTTCATTTTAGCAGCCCCTATCCCAGGAAAATCATTGATACTTTATACTGCAGCCCTAGACGACTCTCTTAGAGCCCTCTTAGCCCAAGTCAATGACGAGAGTACAGAAAATGCACTCTACTACTTGAGTCGTCGTCTGATACCAACTGAAGTAAGGTGTCCACCTTTTGAGAATCATTGTATGTCGTTAATTTTTACCTCCCAAAAGCTTAGGCATTACATGCTTTCTCATAAGATTACCCTAATTTCAAAAGTCAACCAAATGCAATATTTGATGACCCGACCAACACTCTTCGGATGACTAGCAAGATGGTCGATGATCTTATTGCAATTTGATATAACTTTTGTTGCTCACCTGCTATCAAGGGATAGATTCTAGCAGACTTTCTCGCTGCACATCCACTACCAGCTGGGGCCTTTCTCAATGACGAACTACCAAATGGAATTCTCCAGTGTGCAATGCTAGAAGATGTACTTTGACGGTGCTTCATCGGCCAGAAAAGACAAAAGATTAGACACAGTCAAACCTGGAAAGCAGGAATTGGTTTGATCTTTATCACACTGAATAAAGGGAATGTTGAGGTTCTCATACCACCTGACAGAGCCGTGCACCAACAATGAAGCAGAATATGAAGACTTAATCACCGGATTGGTGTTGGCAATCTCAATGGATATAACAAACATGGCCATCTACTGTGACTCTCAACTCGTAATCTAGCAAAACATCAAACAATACAAGATTTTGAAACCAAGATTAGTAGAATCCACCAATACACGATGAATCTACTGGAGCAAATTCCTTACCTCAATTTCTACCAGATTCCTCGGGGAGATAATGTCCATGTTGACTCTCTAGCAAAACTCACTAAAGAACTGGCATGACCCCCAGATGATTCCATCGAAATCACAATACAAGGAAGATAAGTTCTGTCTCGGATCGTCCTCAAAATTCTACACTAGCTCGAAAAAGAAGAAACAAAGATTGTAGTTGCAGATATCAATGAAGATTGGTGCAAGCCATTAATAGAATATTTGCATACTGGAAAGCTGCCAGAAGACAAGTCTGAGGCACAACACATTACAAAAAGGGTTATGTCATATGCCTTGGTTGGTGATGTCCTTTACAGAAGATCGTTCGACCAGATGTGGCTACGATGCCTAAGCAAAGCTGAGGCACAAAATATTATCAAAGAAGTACATGCCGGATTGTGTGGCGCTCACCAGTCAGGGCCGAAAATGAAAATGAAAATCTGGATAAAAATCAAAAGACTTGGATATTATTGGCCAACGATGATGTCTGACTGTATGGATATAGCCTAAAGATGTCACCAGTGCCAGGTGCATGGGGCGGTCTTGCACCAACCTCTGAATGTGCTACACCCAACTGTTGGTTCATGGCCGTTTGAGTGTTGAGGCACGAACATAATAGGTCCGATATACCCTCAATCTTCCAAAGGACATAGGTTTATACTTACCTCTATAGATTACTTCTCCAAATGGGCAGAGGCAGCGCCGCTACAAGAGGTTATGACACAACACGTCCTTTAATTATTAAAGAGCCAAATCTTCTATCATTTTGGAGTACCACAAAGAATAATTTTCGACAATGAGACAGCTTTTAAAAGCACAAAGATCAATAGCACAAAGATCAATAATTTCGACAAAGATCAATAATTTCGTCGAAAGACACAGGATAGATTGAAGATATTCTACAATTTACAATCCTAGAGCAAACAGATTGGCTGAAGCCTTCAACAAAATATTGGTATAGATTTTAAAGAAAACACTGAATGAAAACAAAAGGGATTGCACAACAAATTGCTAGAAACTTTGTGGGCCTACCGAAAGAAGTTCGGGACTCCCACTCAGTGTACACCCTACATGCTCGTGTACGAGTCCGAGGCCATGCTACAGTTATAAATTTAGACGTCGTCTCTCAGAATCATTGTCGCCAGCCAACTCATAACAGAAGAAAGTGCAAATCTCAAACTCGAGGAGCTAGAGAGTCTAGAAGTAAAATGACTTAAAGCACAACAACTTCTAGAACTTTACCGGGAAAAGATGGTGCAAGCTCATGACAAATTGGTCCGCCCAAGGAAATTCAAAGTTGGTGACCTCGTCCTCGTGCTCAAAAGGCATATTCTTGTACTCCACAAGATAGGTAGAAAATTTGATCCAACTTGGGAGGGACCATTTATTGTTGAAAAGGTTTATGTAGGAGGAGCCTACCAGTTAGTCGATTTACGGGGTGAAAGACCCATGCTACCAATCAACAGACGATACCTGAAGACATACTACATAACCTGACATTGCTTGCCTTCACTTGATTTGCAATTTTGAAAATTTCATTGTTTTGGGGTTATCTATGTGGCTTAAAGTCTGTGACCGGGTCCAAAATTTTTATAACAAAATTAACCTCAACATAATAAATTATTTTTTGAAAAATTACGCACTTCAATTTCCTCTTTTCAAACTTAATATGCTACTAAATATAAATAAAATTCACACATAAATAAATGATCTCTTCACCAAAATAAACAAAAAAATTTCCTTTAATAAATACTTTTTTCCTTTAATAAATACTTTTTCCTTTAATAAATACTTTTTTGTTCTTGTTCACATTAAGTTTCAGCCCACTGACATTGTCCTGTCGTCTGTAGAGAAATTTAAGGCCAAAGGCTGATCTTCACCTTCAAAGATGGCTGAAATCTCGCAATAAATGAAGAAATGGCACCGCAGTGCAGTACTATAGATTTTGACATGAAAATTAACCAACTCGACATGGAATACAAGGGTCCTTCAATGCATTTTGTCAGTCAAAGGGAGAAGGAAGGGATGCCTTCACTACTAAGGGTGGCCACCAAATACAGTGCGTCACTGAAAGGTAAGAACGTGATGGTACAACAGGATCTGATGGAGGGGCCAAGCCATTTACCATCCATGATAGCTATGCCGACTGGGGGCCTAGTTGTTGTTGATAAATAAAGGATACCATTTGCTCCACTGTGAAGAACACAACAAAGAAATGCCAGCTGATGAAAATAGTGAGCTTTTTTACAAGAACAAAAGAGATGCCAGAAAGCGGCAGACAACTTGCTCATACCTATTCCTGAGGGGCACATTTATGATCCGGGCATGAAAGAGACCTCCTCCAGCCAGCCCGCTACGGATGAGAGCCCAAAGTCCAAGTTTGTTACAAAGTCAAAGATACTACCAGCTTCAGATGTTCTATGTGCGGGTTTCCATACTTGCAATGCCAACATACCTGCACGAGCGTCAGCTACAGGGGCATTCGTAGAGTTACCGGACTGCAATGTCCTACATCTACAACACTACAACACATTAGAGGAATATGCATCTACCGATGTTGGATCTATGAATGCTGATTACCTGATAGAGGTAGAGCCATATGTCCCAATAGATGTAGAGCAGTATGTTTTGAGGGGCACAGAGCTAAACGTCCTGTCAGACACAGAATCATACATTCCGTTAGAGTCAGAGACAACACCATCTTGGGTTCCCGCTGATGTTCAAATGAGTGAATACCCGCGACACTTGCCGACTCATAGTACGGTGGAATATTATAAAATAAGCAAAGTAAATAAAAGAGACTTCAAATTCTTTGAAGAATTACATGGAAAATTCATCAACATATTGGAGGGATTAGAATTGTATACCAGAGTCTTCTCTAAGACTGAAGAACAGAGTATTCTTGACTGAATTTTTGACCTAAGGGACAGAGGTCAAGAAGGTTTACTTATGGAAAGGACTTATTCTGAGTCGAGGAAATGGATGCAAGGAAAAGGGAGAATTACTATCCAGTGTGGCTACAACAACAACTTCATAAATAATAGACAGGGGAATCCACCTGGGATCCTCATACATGATCAAGTAGATCCACTACCTCCAATGATAAAGTGGATGATCAAAAGAATGGTCAGATGGAATATTGTGCCTGCTACCTGCATTCTAAATAATTGTATTATCAACATCTAAGACGAGGGTGATTGCATACCTCCACACATCGATCATCATGACTTTGTGAGGCCTTCTTGTACAGTCTCATGCATGAGTAAAAGCAACATGTAATTTGGGAAAGAGATTGACATCATTGGCCCTGGTGAATTTAGAGGCTCTGGGGAGATTCCCCTACCAGTTGGCTCAATGCCTGCTCTCAAAGGAAACGGTGTAGATGTTGCCAAGCATTGCATTCTAGGAGTGCAACACCGCAGGGTGTCCGTGACTTTCTGACAGATGGACAACAACAAAATGTCATATGGGTTTCAACCAGATCTAGAGCTGGAGGAACTACTACTTTACGAGCTATGAGAGGGTTGCACCTATAAGAACATGCAAAGGGAACTCTTATCTTGTAACGTAGCTTAGAAGGTCAGCTTGATTAGGAGCTCATCACAGCAGGAACAGACAGTCAGAGAATTCCTTTCTCCTTTACTACATTACAGCCATGTGATATGTACCAGAGAAGCTCCGCCTATAATGTGTACTTTTAGATGTACTTTGATGCATTTTGCATCCTGTACTTTTTGAGGCATTGGCCTACACTTGATCTGTAACATTATTTTAGAACAGATTAATGAAGTTTTGTTCAGAAATCTGTCTTTTTGTCAATTGCCTTTTGTGCTATGGATGGAACCCACAAACCACACATTGGTTCAAAATTACAACGAACAAAGAACAAAATAACAAAGAAAAAAATATTAACGATAATAAAATTTAAACAAAAATAACCAATAAATAAACAACAAAACAAATCTCTTTTTGAAAAATCAACCAACTAAAATCGAATATTGAAAGCATATCTTAAAAAGATTAAATGTCATAAAAACAACAAGAAAAGAAAATAAATCTGTTGAGTGGATTCTCTCGATTTCAGAGTTTCTTACTCTTTGCTCGCGCATCACAACTATCTTTATCTGCTCTAATTCTATTCACATTCCCGCGAAATTTCACATTCTGCATAAAGTCCCACAAAATTTGTACATATCTTCTTCAACAATGTCAACCTTTTCACATAACACACATCTTTGGATTTACACCTCCAATTCTTAACTTCGAATCAGTCCCTAATTTCTGATTCACACTTCTAAGGTTGGTCTTTACCATATGACACTCTCTTTTGAGATTGATCCTTACCTTTCAATTCTTATTTTCAAATCAGTCCCTAATTTCTGATTTACCCTTTTGAGACCGGTCCTTACCTTCCGACGCTCTCTTTTAAGATTGATCCTTACCTTTCAATTCTCATTTTTGAATCAGTCCCTAATGTCTAATTCATCCTTTTGAGGTCGGTCCTTAACTTCTGAAGCTCTCTTTTGAGATTGATCACAATCTTTCAATTCTCATTTTCGAATCAGTTCCTAATTTTAGTTTCACCCTTTTAAGGTCAGTTCGTACCTTCGAACGCTCTCTTTTTGAGATTGATCACTACCTTTCAATTCTCATTTTTGAATCAGTCCCTAATATCAGTCCCTAATTTCTAATTCACTCTTTTTGTCGGTCCTTACTTTCCGATGCTCTTTTTTTTAGATTGATCCTTACCTTTCAATTCTCATTTTTGAATGAGTCCCTAATTTTTGATTCACACTTTTGAAGTCGGACCTTACATTCCGACGCTCTCTTTTGAGATTGATCCTTACCTTTCAATTCTCATTTTCAAATCGGTCCATAATTTTTGATTCTCCCTTTTGAGGTCGGTCCTTACCTTCCGACACTCTCTTTTGAGATTTATCCTTACCTTTCAATTCTCATTTTTGAATCAGTCCCAAGTTTCTGATTCACACTTTTGAGTTTGGACCCTACCTTTCGATGCTCTCTGTTGAGATTGATCATTAACTTTCAATTCTCATTTTAGAATCAGTTCCTAATTTCTGATTCACCCTTTTCACGTTGGTCCTTACCTTCCGATGCTCACTTTTAAGATTGATCACTACCTTTCAATTCTCATTTTCGAATCAGTCCCTAATTTCTGATTCACCTTTTTAAGGCCGCTCCTTTCCTTTCGACCTTCTCTCTTGTGATTGATCCTTAACTTTTAATCCTTATCTTAGGATCAGTCCCTAACTTCTGATTCCTCTCATTTCATGATCGGTCCTCAACGTTCAACCCTCTTCTAAAATTAGTACCTGAATTTCAAATCTCACCCTGGGTCAACACTTGCACATTGATTCCCATCTTCTATAAATTCCTGAAATCTCATAACTCAAAATCCACTCTCCAATCCCAAACGAGAGTCCCTACTTATTGACTTTGATCGAATATTCACCTATTATATTCCCCAGTGGAAGCAAATAGCACACACAATCCCACACCCCTTCTATGTCTCTTGACTTAGGAGTTTGTATTGATTTTGTTGATCTCATCGGTCAACACCAATGTCAACACCAATAAGCGCTAAGCGCGGTGTTCTTGCCCTGCACACCACAGCTATTGGGGGTCCGTTTGTTGACCTCATTTTTTATTAAGGTATAATGTTCCTCTTTAGTAGCCTAAGGTCTAGCCATAGGACTTTCTGTTGACTATTGCTAGAAACTAGATAAGGAACCCTGACCATTATAAATTCTAAACTTTTCTTTACTCAACTTGAAGTTCCATATAGCGATCCTAACCTCTAGCACTTAGTAGGTGGGGTCATTATGAGGGAGTTCAAGGAGATTTCCATAGGACTTTTGGACGTTAGGGTTGACCCTGGGTGCTGCTCTAAAGCTAAGGCACTCACTACAATCACCTCACTCACAATAAATCACAATTGCAAACCCAAAATTTTCTTGACCTTAATCCTTTAATCTTATTGGATGCTCAAGTAGATGGTCCCCTAAACCCACCGGCCCTAGGCTAGGGTCTAGCTAAGACCAGTACATAGAGGACCCAAAATGGGATTTTCATTGGTCCATGACTTATTAATGGTGGTTGGCACCCCAACTCTACCGAAATGTCCAACTTAACCTTGTGCCCATAAACTCCCCCAAATCACCTAAGTACCCTTGAAACCCTAAATTTGGCCAAAATTTCCAAATTTACCCAAAATACCCAAATTACCCAAAATTACCAAAAAATTGCCAAATTTCCAAAATACCCCTCCTTTCCAAAATACCCCTCCTTAGATTTCCAAAATACCCCTCCTTAGCCCAAAAATCTAAAAATTTCAAAAATTCCCAAAAATTACAAAAATACTCCAAATATTCCTAAATTTACTTTTCTCAACTACCGCATGACCCAATTTAGCCATTTTGACCATCTTTGTCCAAAACCCCCAAGTTGCCTTTAAAGGCCCAATTTCCCAAAATCCACCTCAAGTATCCATCAAATTGGTCCCAATTTCAATTCTAAACTCAAATTTACCTTTAATATGACAAATATAACCAAAATCTAGGCTTAATTGCCAAATTCTTTGTGCCCAATTTTGATTTAGATCAGACCCCACTTTTGGTCACATGACTTGTGGTCACATGACTTGATCTCACCAAATTGAACATATAGCCCACTCAATTTGCCACAATTAGTGCTGTAAACTCTTGATAATATCCCTATACATCAAACTTGACCTTCATGTGGCCTTATTGAAGCCTCAATTGCACTCAATTTTGACCCAAGTCCAAAAATCCCAAAATTTTCCCCAAATTGACTATGTTTTCAAATTCCACCAAATTAAATGTTTTAGTCCAAAAATTGGCACTTTATTCATGTTGAAAACTCTTCATGGCATTACTTTTAACCATTCTCAATAATTAATTTGGATTTAGCCCAAGGCTAGCCAAATCTAGACCCAAGTCTAGCCCAATATGCCCAAAATGGCCAAATCTCCAAAATCCTTCAAATTGACCCTCCAATTGAACTCAAAAATCACTTCAAACCTTCAACAAAAATGTTCCTTACAATCATCTACATCAAATGAACCAGTCAATTCTCTTAAAATAATGGCTAGCCTAACTCAAACCCAACCCTTGACCATGTAAACTTGAATGGACCCATGACATAATTTGACAAAATTAAACTCAACCTGCCAAATTAACTCCACCACAGCCAATCCTAGGACCCCTAGGACTGAACCAAGACCACCTAACCCAACACAAATGAGCTATGGACCAAGGGTCCCCCAAAGTTAAGGGATTTATTCCGTTAATTGCCCAAACCAAAGATATCCATGCCAAGTCCTCCCACCAATTTAAGTTAATTGCTTCGACAGATTCCCTTGAGGTTCTTGAACTCCTAGCCACCTCCCCCTACAATGGCCCGCTAGCTTAGTCGCTGGAGAAGCCAAAACCAAGGGCCACCCACTCTTAAACTTCACCCAATTCAAACCTAGAGGCCAACGCACCCAATTTAAAATTTAGAGCCCCTCTGCCCTCCACCTAAGCATCAAATTGCACCCAAACATTGTCCCTGGCAGCCAACTTAAACCATTTTTTTATAAAATATCCCCTCCACAACAATGGAGGTAGAGTTGAAATTTTCTTAGAGAAATCCCTCCAAATTGCTCATAGAGACTCTTTGAGACCTCCTCAGCTCAAGCAAACCACTTTCCCCAACTGATTCCCACTATGGAAGCTAAATTTTAGGCTCAAACTTTTGCTTAAAACCAGGATAGAGCTCAATATACCTCCACAGTCCACCAAAGTCAAATTAAACTTACCCATACCTTAACTATAGTGAAAGAAGGAGAAGCTTCAACAAATTCCCCTTCCACAGAGACCCTAACATAGCTCTAGACCAACACCTGAAGTCGAGCTAGGTTGAATTTCTACCTAGACCTTACACCATAGCAAGAGGCTCAAATCCTAGACTCTTTGGACCCTAACAAATGTGTCGACCACCTCTAATTGAAGCTTCCCTTCTCAAAGCAAAGGTATTGAACTCCCTCTCTTCCTGTGCCTATTTCAATTCTCCATTTTCTTAGGCTTAATTTTATGGCATCTTAACCATATAGATATGTTCCTCTAGTCTAGATGATCATTTTAAAAAAAAATTCATTCAATTTGGTTGAGAAATGAGGGAGATATCAAGCATTGAAGATGGACGGTTCTCGGGCTAGGCCATTGGAGACGATGATAGAGAGCCATCTGATCGCATGTTTATCTCATCAAAGGATGAGATCAAGCCGGACAACACTCCATTACATGAACCGCGGGCCTAGTCACTACTGTGGTGGATGGCAGCGTCAAATAGGAGCGCGCCGCGTGGAGCCTCAGAGCCACAGTAGGTTGACATGGCGTCGTGCTTTTAAATAGATTAATAGGGAATTAAATAAATCAAAAAAATGCTCCATAACTTTAAAAATTCATATCTTGGTGTAGAAAAACTATAAAAATAAAATAAAAATATCCTCTTGCTCAGTGAACAGAGGAGAAAAATGTGCAGATAATTTGAAGTCCATTTGATGTGTATTTCATTTTTAATAAATCAATTAGGGTTAGAAGTCTTTTAACACTCCATGCATTTAGGCATTTCACCATGGCTTGCAATTTTGACATGTTGTAGCCTCTGATATGGGATTTCTCCAAAGTTAGGGGAAACCTTTAGACAGAGATCCATATTTTTCAAGCATATGTCTATTATTTGCAAAAATTAATCATAATAATTAGCATGTTGCTTAGAAAAATCTAAGAAAATTTTGGTAGGTCTACTATGACCAGAGAACTATTTAAAAAATCTTACATGAGCTAAGTCATTCAAAATGCACATAATCTTCACAAACCCTAAAACACAAAGATAACTAATTTTGGAAAATACAAACATCAAAATAACTTGATTTTTGATCTCCACTGTTGTTAAAGTCTCAGAGAACTTCCCATAAAAATTTCGAAACATTTTGAACTCATTTGATAACTCAAATTGATTTTCTAAGTTAAATGACATTTTTGACACTAAAAAAATTATTTTAATAATTAAAATATAGCTTTGAAAATTATGAAAATGAGTTTTTCGAGTTCTCTGTGATTAGTGGGATTTTCTAAAAATAAAATGGTGATTAAAATAAAATTCTCATTTTTAGCCTATTTTTAAATATTAAAATAATTAAGAAATGATAAAAATAACAAAAATAACAAAATTCATGAAAATGTTCTAAATTATTTTTTTAAGCATTTAGGAGCAATTGAAATATTTTTCCTGACTTTCTAAATGAAGATATTGAATTTTAAAGCTTAAAGTAATTTTAAAGGCTAAAAAATGGATTAAAGGCTAAAAAATGGATTTTCAAGGCTAAAAAATGGATTTTCATTAAGATAATTCCAATAAACCAAAAAAAATCAGAAAAATGTTAAATTTTCTTCTCTAGGTTCTCTAACCTCAGGAAGATTTTTTAAAACATAAAATTTAATTTTCAACTCTTAAAATATTTTATAATTAATAAATACTCAAGAATTTAAAGTAATTCTAATAATTCAGAAAAAACTCAATAAAACATGAAATTTGGTTCAAATGGTTCTTTGATCTAAGTCTACCTCCAATAAAAATTTTAAGGGATTAGGCTTTGCCTTGGTCAAGTTATGGAATTTTCTTTGAAAAGCCCTATTTTTGCATAAAAATAATTATGTAAATTAAATTAAATTTTGAAAAATCACTTTTTTTTCCTCTAATGCCTTAATTGACCCATGAGTAAGGTAAGATAAAAATTTCAAAGTCATTTGAATTAAATTTGACAAATTATGAAGTGACAGAGCCTTAGGGGCAAAGCCTTAGGGGACAGAGCCTTAGGGGCAAAAGTGTAATTTTGGAAGTTTAGCCTTAATTAACATTTAAGCTTCATTTAAATAAAAGATCCGAGCCTTAGGGGTATTTTTTTGGGTGTTAATTACTCATTAATTTAATACCCCTATTTGATGTTCAAATGACTTTCGAAAATGAATCATCATCATGAATCATCATCACTTAAAATTATCATCACTTAAAATTTTAATCCCTTTGTAAGACATCCACTAAAATCTTAAGGGCATAGTAGTGATCTAAGCTAAATCAAATATGGTTGAATAAGGATTAGAAAAAGTGGACATAGCAAAAATTAAACACCTTTGGAACACTACAAGCCCAAATTAAAATTGGCTAAATGTTTTTGATAACATTAACTTGCCTCTTTTAAGGGTCTTCACCCACATAATTTACAAATTAAATCACAAATGATAATTACCTTACTCATAGGGATAATTGAAACATCAATGTTCACTGAGCATTACGAGTATTTTTAGAGGGTAGATTTATAAATAAACATAACAAGTTTAAATGATCTCGAGAATTTGCACCAGGTAGTGAGAGAGAAACATGGACCTGCTTTTCCTCTAAACTTGTTGGATACCTCAGAGGTCTACAAAACTTACTATGTTTTGCTTAATAAAAATCATCCTTAATCAAACTAATAGGGACCAACCAAGATATGACCTAGGGTTAGGTAGGTCACTAAAACTTCACTTTTTTGGCTCTACATAAAATGTTCTTACATGCATTTTGAGTTTTAGGTGGTGGAACGAGACGACTCGCCAGGTACGCTTTTATAGTTTACAACATTGTCTTTTCTTAAGCTTTCCACATTGTGCTTACTTACTTACATGTATGAACAAAATACAAACTTGCATGCTAAACAACGATGTCACCCTGCATGAAAATTAAAACAATTAGGATATCCACAAAACAAAAACCAAAACCAAAACTAAAATCAATCAAGATAAAAAATCACCTCCACAACATTTAAAATGTAAGAAAACTCAAAATTTAATCATAAACATCACACAAAAAAACAACTTGAACTAAATTAAGACGTCTCTATTGGATGATCGGGAATCCCTCGGAGTAGGTAACCTACGGTTGCTAACGAGGCTTCCCACGGTCTAAATGAAATTATGGAACTCATTAAGTTGAGTTTAGTAAATTCATTTAGACTAAGCGAATCCAATAGAAAATAGTGGTGTCAGAAGAAGGGAATTATAAGATGCTAACTGGTGTCACTCTAATCAAGTTTAATATGCCCCATAATATTTAAAAAACTACAATCATAGGGCCACCTGATTTGACATCTTAACTGGACACCCTTTAAAACTTATACTCCTCACGGCAAGGAGCTTGGAGCTAGCATGGTGGGCAGCATGACCATCTTCAACTACAAAACTGGTCTTTTCCAGCAAAACCATTCCTTAGAAATAAAAAAAAAGCCATAGGACTTCGAGGTAGTCTGCTTATGCAACATAAATCCTCACTTCACTTTTAGGCCTTTGTACAACCATGTTGTGCAATGTAAGCCCTAACGCATTTTAGGATTCCGAGATTGTCGTTTGTCACAACTTAAACCCTCACATCTTCCAAGCTATTTGTGTAATCGTTTCACACGAAGTAAGCCCTAACAAATAAAATTGACAGGATGAAACATTGAAAAATTTCTCCTCAAAATTGAAGCAAAATAATAGGATAACTTGGGAAGTCACCGATGTTCTCCTCTGGATCCATGACATCGCCTAGTTATTCCTCCTTTGGATTTCAAAAACAAAATGCACCAAACTTGAAACAATCTCATTTCACAACTCTTTATCCGATCTCTTTGAATAGTCTTATCCTTTTGAAAATTTTGAAGATAATATTTCCTGATTTTTATCGAAAGTTTTCTTAGGTGGCTTTGGTCATGTAAGATGTAATTAACTATGGGGGCTTACCCTTATGGGGGCTTACCCTTATAGGGCTTGCCCTTATAGAAAACTTTTTTGAACCCAGATTAATATAAACCCTATTTAATTCTTCATATTAAATAGGGGAAATTTTTTGGAAATAAAATAATTTCAAAAACCAACTAGACGTTATATATTTCTTAGTTTATTTGATCAAGTCTCATCGTCAAGTTTTGTGCTTATCCATCGGGATAGATACATGGTTTGAGGTATAACACTCT